>NW_010361820.1:756845-775556 GCF_000414095.1 Morus notabilis | reverse complement strand
CGCTCTTCCTAAAGCCATCCGGTCGAGCATTTCTCATTACCTCTTTTACGCTCTTGTTGACAAGGTCTACTTGTTTCGTGGTGTTTCAAACGACTTGCTTTTTCAGCTGGTAATTCTTCAAGCTATCTCAATTCTAATTTCTTCTTTCCATAGTCTTTAATTTTTTTTTCCATATGCATCTAAAGGTCTCAGAGATGAAAGCTGAGTACTTTCCACCAAAAGAAGATGTAATTTTGCAGAATGAAGCACCAACAGATTTCTACATACTTGTCACCGGTTCAGCGGTAATAATCTCAGGAGTGTTTCCATTTCTGTAAACTCTCTTTATATTCCTGATGATCTAGTGAAGCTAACGTTTGAAATACTTTGCAGGACCAAATAGTTCTCAAAAATGGAGTTGAACAGGCAAGTCTCTATAAATGATACTCTGAGATTAGAGTGTTAATCCTGGTTTCAGTGGTAACTAACATTGGTTCAACTAATTGCAGGTCGTAGGGGAGGTAAAATCGGGTGATCTATGTGGTGAGATTGGGGTGCTTTGCTACAGGCCACAGCTCTTTACTGTTCGAACCAAGCGATTGAGTCAGCTACTCCGCTTGAACCGAACCGCATTCTTGAACATTGTCCAAGCAAATGTAGGAGATGGCACCATAATCATGAACAATCTTCTCCAGGTCGGTAGATTCAATTAATATGTCTCATTTATATCCATTGGGGAAATTTCTGTCTTATTTCATGAGCCATTTTATCCAGTTACGCAAGGTCCGCAGTTTTGCAAAATCAAGGGAAACTTCATTTTGATCATATACTAGTTGACACAAAACAACACTTATACCTTGTCTTTTCTTTGTTGGTGGAACAGCATCTGAAGGACCTTAAGGACCCCATTATGGAGGGAGTTTTGTTGGAGACAGAGAACATGCTAGCTCGTGGTCGAATGGACCTACCTCTCAGTCTTTGCTTTGCAGCAATGAGAGGAGATGACTTGTTGTTGCATCAGTTACTGAAAAGGGGTTTGGACGTAAATGAATCGGACAACAGTGGAAGGACAGCTCTGGTATGCGAGTGAAATCATATTTTGCGCATGTAATTTGCACATTTTTAGTTCAATCACATCAAAATATGTGGACAATTATGCTAAGTACTCAACATTTGATACTTTTTTCTTTATTTGTTGTTTTTCATGTAAAATCAGCATATAGCAGCGTCTAAAGGGAGTGAGAACTGTGTCCTTCTTCTTCTGGACTATGGTGCGGATCCTAATTCTAGAGGTACCCTTCTTTTGACTTTACTAAATCTATCATTTGGAGAGGGACCAGCTATGGTTAAATCAAGTTGATGAACTACATTCCAAGTTGAATTGTGCCATACCTAATTTTTGTGTTCTGTGTCAGTTTTTATTAAAAAATAAAAAATGAATAAAAAGAGGATACTTTATCGCTATTAAAGGAAGAAACTTGCAGTTTACGGTACTTAACTAGATAAGGAAATAAAGTAATCATATACTATATAGTAATAGTCTTTTTCAAACTACATAATTCTTGCCTACAATTGAAGGTAAACAATTGCCTTCTGTTAGTGCTTACATGGTCCCTTTTTTGTCAACAACCCCGCAAATCAAATGCTAAAAGTATTTGGATGCATTGATCTAGTCTTCACCAATCCAACCGCCGTTCAAAATTTTAAATAACTAATACGGAGCTGCTGAAATCATAAGAGAACTTAGTTTATATGATTGACTTCCTTGACACTACTTGGGCTATTGTGTCAATTGGAAATCTTATCTAGAAATCTAACATATAATTCTGTGCCTTTTGATTTGGTCTTTATAGTCTCTCTCACTCTCTCCTATATATATCCCCTTAAAAAAACTATAAGACTTGAAATGAAGAGTTTGATAATGGTCAATAATTTTGATGCACAGTTGTTTATTGGAAGCTGTTGCCTTATGTCATGAAAATCCAAGCATATACCACATTCTTTATATTTGTTTTCGTTTTCTTTTGTCGGAAAGAATTCTCTAAGTCAAATGGTTCTATTTATTTAATTTGACATGAAACAGTTCATTACCATATATATATATATATATATAGTCATGCATGTGCAAGTCCCACGTCCTCATAACTTACACTAATATTGGACGGTGTCAATAATGAATAATTTAAGCTTCTTTTCCATAAGTAGAAATAAAATATGTAAGCATGAACCAATATGTCATGCTTTGCCATTTAAGTTTGCAAGTTGACTCCTTTTTTTTTTTTTTGTTTTTTCTCTTTTTTTTTTTTTTTTTTTTTTTTTTTGGGATCTGTCATTTCCGCCCTATTTAAAAACAGGGGTAGTATAGTAGTAGAGGTTTTAGTTTTTCTTTTGAATAACCTTGTGGCCATCTTTTTTCTGTAATATAGAATGACATGCATGGAAAGGGTTTCCGATTTAATATGTTCCAATAACACAGCTGGAAACTTGCTAATTATAGTTAAACAAAGAAAGCCAAAGTCAAAGCAATCGGGTTTATCTCTACTCGTTGACTTCATAAACTTATTTGCAAGCAGAAACCTTTTTGTCATCTGTTAAAGTTTATGGATAATGTTCTTGCAACTAGTACTTCACTATACACATTTCATTGTCAAATCTCATTAAGAACTCTTTGTCAACTCTTTCTAGTTTCTCATCGCTAGAGCATATAAGTGAATTTTATTATTCTGTCCCACTAATGAATTTATTATTGTTACTATTATTATTAGCAAATTTGCTAATTTTGTGTATTGAATTTCTCAGATTCTGATGGCAATGTACCAATATGGGAGGCGATATTAGGCGGCCATGACACGGTCGCCAAGCTGCTGCTAGACAATGGTGCTGTTTTAGACTCGGGCGATGTGGGGCATTTTGCGTGCATTGCAGCAGAGCAAAACAACTTGAACTTGCTCAAGGAGATAGCACGCTACGGGGGTGATGTAACATCTCCGAAAAGCAATGGCAGCACTGCCCTCCACGTGGCGGTTTCTGAGGACAACATTGAGATAGTCAAGCACCTCTTAGATCAAGGTGCTGACATTGACAAACCAGACATCGATGGCTGGACCCCAAGAGCATTGGCTGACCAACAGGGTCATGAAGAGATTCAAGCCCTTTTTCAGTCCAAAGACAAGCCCAAAACTCAGTCCATTATTGTTATTCCCGAGAAGGTTCGTTTCCTTGGGAGGTTCACAAGCGAGCCTGCCATTCGGCCTGCGTCTCAAGAAGGCTCATTTCCCGGCTCGGATGGCTCATCAGGGCGGAACCGCCCAAGGCGCAGGACCAATAACTTCCACAATTCACTGTTTGGCATAATGTCAGCTGCTAACACAGGGGAGAAAGACACATTGTTCTCTATTAGTATGACTAGAAGTCCAAGGGATAATGGCAGTAATAATAACCCTGCTAGAGTCACAATTAGTTGCCCTGAAAAGGGTCAACTTAAAGGGATGCTTGTTTTGCTTCCTGACAGATTTCAGGACCTGCTTGATTTGGGTGCCAAGAAATTTGGTTTCTTGCCAACTAAAGTGGTAAATAAAGAAGGTGCTGAGATTGACAATATAGAGGTAATTAGAGATGGTGACCATCTGATTTTTGTGGGTGGTGATTTAAATAAGGACGGACTTAACACCCAAAATTGTCATACTGAAGGAGCGTAAGAGAACTCATTCAATACATCGGGTTAGGTTGTGTAGGATTTACTTTGGAGTTGTTTCATTTCACAAGTTTGCGCCACATGCCAAATTTGTACACAAGTGTTGGGGCGAGTTGTGGTTCAAAATGGTTTTAGCACTAACCTTTTCGTTTTTCTTTTTCGTCGGGGAATTGGGTGATTGATCCTTCTGTTCAACTCAAATTCCTTCAAAGATGTGAGATGGCAGAAAGATCAAGAGAGGAAATTTTACATTAAAAAAAAAAAAAAAATTGTGATGCCAATGTACAAACAAGGTTACTTGAAAAGAATAATACAAAAAGCTTACTCGAAAGCCAATTGGAACGAGTGTATGGTGGCCAAGTAAGAAATTCAATGTCATTCAGTTTTAATTTTAATACACATTTTTGTATTCTCTATAATGTTGTTCCCCTTGCCTCAAAGAAATAAAAAAATAAAAAAAAAATAAAAAAAAAGGGAACCCAACCCTTTTAAATCTGAGATTGAAGACTGTTTCTTCCATTGCAAAACCCCTTCTATTGTCTTTAGAACTGACTAGATAAAAAAAAATTATTTATTCGGAGTCAGTTCATTTAACCCGATTCAAACTTACAATTCTAATGATATATATTAAAATTAGGGGCTGAGAATTCGAGCTTTTAACCTCAATATAAGAAATTATTTAGATTTACCATTAAGTTATGTCTACAACTATGCCAGCTGCAATATTTCTTACCTACCATTTCCCTACTTTAGCCAGCTTGCTCATACCGGCTGGAATATTTAGTGTATTTCTTCTTATTACTAAAATAATTTAATGATTATAACGAGGTTAGATACTGTAGGGCTCCCCCTTGAGGTCACTGCTCAATCAATGCACTGTGCAACGTTGGAATTCTCATGGTGTGAGTGAAATTAAACTCATCTTTTGCCTAAAATTAGGTTAGGTACTTTCTGTTGTATTGTTGGGCCCCTAATAATAGACAGCGAACAAGATCTCATCAATATTCATTTTTTTATTAGCAACAAAAAAAAAAAAAAAAAAAGAAGTCGTCACAATTTGTTGCCATGGCCATGAGAAAATACTGATAAAACCATGTCATTTATTCCTAAAAAGCTTCAGGTTGTTTATTCATATTTCTTGTCGTTCGGGAAGTTAAAAAGCGACATGAAAATGACCAAGAAAATAAGGACATGTTATTTGTTGTCAAATCTTTAATGTCGGTTAAGGTAATAAAATAGAGAATGTAGCAAAAAGAGCATTTTTTTTATAATGTGTTAAAGTTTGAGTAGTTTGTATACCACTTTTCGAAGTTCAAAGGAGCAAAGTGTAATAGTGACTATAATTAGGGGGATGTTTATACAACTTATCCTTTGTTTTCCTCACTATTATTTATAGTTAATGGTCATATATTTAGCTTTGCACAAGAAGAAGAAAAAGAAGAAACAACTAGTTTTTTATATGAAAAGAGAATGTTATCGAGTCATATATTTAGCTTTGCACAAGAAGAAGAATCTTTAATGTCAGTTAAGGTAATAAAATAGACATAATGTAGCAAAAAGATCATTTTTTTTATAATGTGTTAAAGTTTGAGTAGTTTGTATACCACTTTTCGAAGTTCAAAGGAGCAAAGTGTAATAGTGACTATAATTAGGGGGATGTTTATACAACTTATCCTTTGTTTTCCTCACTATTATTTATAGTTAATGGTCATATATTTAGCTTTGCACAAGAAGAAGAAAAAGAAGAAACAACTAGTTTTTATATGAAAAGAGAATATTATCGAGTCATATTATTTATCGGGGTCAGAGTTTCGACATCGCTTCTCAGTGCATTTTCATGTTTTCGACCTTATATTTTTCGTGCACGAGCTCATAACAATAAGACCGGAATGGTGATAGAGACAATGTTCACTGTTGTGAGGCACAAAAGCAAAAATGGGGACAAACTAGGGCTAGGGTTTTTGTTTTAGGTGGTGTTCTAGGCGCGTTGCTTCTCCATCATTTCTACTCTCTTGAGGTCGCGTCTTTATTGGTCGGTGCATATGATGGCGTTAATAGTGTAGTGTTGGGCGGTTGTAATAGGCCATGCATGTGGTGCATTTGCATTAGTTCGATAACATATCGATAGTGTTTCTTCCTCTATTTAGTGTCGGACTTTTTCATGTTGTTTCAGGAATTAATGGTCTTATCTCTGTTAGAAGTTTTGTCATTATTGTTGGGGTTGTTTTTTCCTATTTTAGTTTAGCTTGGTATGTGTTTTATAGTAACAGTGGTTGTTACGTTAATTTGTTTGTGCATTCATTTCGGTCTCGTTTGGTTGAAAGGTTTAAATTATTATTGTTGGAACAGCGTGGCAGAAATCTTGGGTTCAAACAATGAGAAGTTAGAGGGAGGGTTGGTTTAGAAACCCTTGTTATTTTTTTAATTTAAATGTCAGATCAAAGTACAAACCATTTTTTACTTTTTACAAATAAATTTAAACACCTTGGGTTCATTGCACTTTTCTGGGTGTTTTGTGGACCGTTTCCCCTCGAGTGCATCATTCAGATTCAGTTTACAGGTAAAACCAAATTGTTCGTTGTACTGTTTCTCGACACGCGTAGTAGGAGACTGCGGGTATAAATTGTTTTCATTTCCTTTTCATATGATCCAATTTTTACAATGACCATAGCCGACAGAATAGTTCTCTAAGATCGAACGCCAGACTGCTATTATGACGAGAATATCCAAACAGCACTGCTATTATGACGAGAATATCCAAACAGCACATATGAAAATGTACAAATGCCATACACTGGATACATAATATATAAGTTAAGAAAGTAAAAACAATTGCTGGGAACACAAAACATAATATATAAGTTAAGAAAGTAAAAACTGCACAGATGATTTTACTTTCTGTCAAAAAAGCAAGATTAGGTTTACATTTCTTTTTTTTTTTTTTTTTGGGTGAGCATTACAGAAAAAGACTTTTTTTTCTCTCTCCACTTCTTTGAACAAATTTACCCAGCAATTCTTTTCCTTCCGTATGCCGACAAACTTAAAACCCTTTTCAAGAGACAGAAATTCACCTCCTTTTACATAATTACAAAAGCTTAAGCATTTTCAGCCGCTCTTCGTGTTCTGGGTCCAACTTTGGTGGGGTATAACAGCCATGAAGATCCTCCACTATATACTCCTGCAGAATTTTTAGGAAAAGGATCATACCATTAAATGCAAGTTCCATGCAAAAAAAAAAATGCGAGTTCTACCAAATCCAAGCTCACCTAGCTAAACAATATAGTAATTGGGAGATATTTATGGAGAATCGAAAAGGGCCTTCAAATATTTACCTTTGTGAGCTCCCTCTTGGTGAGGATGTGGTAATGTCTCTGCCAAATCCTCTGTATAGCCATCGTGGCAGCAAGGAAACCGTATGCTATGCCAAGAATTGCAAAGACCACAACAAAAACAATAACCAGGGCAAAGCATGCTTCCATAGACGCAGGAAAGCAATCCAATATTCCCCAACCATAACAACAGTTTTGGCAGCCAGCCATCCGTGGATCATTGCTATTGAGAGATGAACAATGCAATATGAGCCCGAAAAATCCAAGCAGAACAAAAAAGGCCAGTACCCCTGGGAATAGTTATGAACACACAACATAGCACAAAATGTTAACAAAATACCCAGTGCAAGGAATTGAAAGCAAACTCATACTCCCATTGCTATTGCATAAAGTTATCATAATATAGTTAGTACAATAAATGTGGAAAGGCATTAGCATCAAGTGTTTCTTTTATGAATCCATATATAAACTCATTCGAGAGACCCTCAACATTCATTGATAGGGTTTTTAAAGACCCCAAACCTCCAAGACATCAAAATGTCAGAATAATTCACCCACGCGTTTCAATTATATAGAATACAATAAAAGAAATACCCACGCGTTTTCTTCTCATTTCACAACATATAAATTGGTAAACCCATAAATCAGTAGCACATCCTATCTGTTAGATGTAATTCTGGCCCCACTTCTCAACTAAACCCGAACGTGCAAATCTACAATACCCAACAAAACTCGTCGAGCTCAGATCCTCTACCTCAGCTTGTGGAGCTCAGGTCCTACTCCTACCTCAACTCGCGTACTTCAGCTCGCCTACCTCAGCTCACCTAGCTCAAGTTCAAATGGTGGACATTTAAGCTGAAGGTGATGTATTCGTCAGATCATTTAATACTCCTTACCTAGCTGAGATAGAGCTAGAGCTAGCTTAAGCTTCGAGCTCCAACATTGTCAATGTGGAATGCAAATTGTAACTTGTAAAAAATTTGATATAACAGTTAGCATTACTATTCTTAAGTTTAGTAAACTCTAGAAGGCAATGGAGTTGTTTCCATTACACCATCAAAGAGATAAGAAAACACTACAAAGGGAATCATTGATCCTCATTCTTATTACTCTACTTTCCTTTCCCATCCTATTAACTTTTACTTACATTCCTTTACAATTTGCTAAAACATACCCTTAATATTCAATGCAATGATATTACAACACATCCTAATCCGGCCATAAATTTGATCCAATACCATTACAACACATCTTGATACCAAATGTAATTCATCCCGTAACTAAGAGGTTGTTTGGTTGAGGGATTCGTCCCCTGATTCGAATCATGGTTCGTGGTTTGCTACAGTATTTTCTCTCACAAAAAATACACGTAAATCGAAAATGATTCTAATCACATGGTTCTAATCCATGAACTAAATGTCTCCTAAGAAAAACAAAAGGATACACGTAGAATCATAAAAGCGAATCTTGGCATCCATTGATAAGATTTTTCAAGTATGCCAAACCCCTAAGATAGCAAGATATCAGACTAATTCACAACATGTTTTCTTCTCATTTCTAAACAAATATATAGGTGAACATTTGAACTCAAATCACTAGCATGTCCTTCCCATTCAGATACAATTCTGAACCCACTTCTCAACTAAAGCCCGATGCAAATCTAAACTACTCTGTATGTAATTTGACCAATTCCAAAAAAAAAAAAATGCCAAACATAATAATAAATAAAAGTACCAAACATAATAATATTACAATAAAATGCAAATAACTAATTAGAAGCTCAAACACGACTAATTTGTAACAATTACAATTTCATAGCTTTGATCTGAAAATTTTTGCAATATGCAGCATGGATAGGTCAAACAAGTGAACAGAAAAGGAAGACAGATGAACTTTTGCAATAAAACATTTGCATCCTGCTAGGGATGAATTATATTCTTGTTTGAATGCTGGTGCAAGTATATGAGTTCTAAATAGTTACTTATGAACACAAGATGCCTGGCATGAACTTCCAAAGAAAAATGTAGAGAATTGATTGGAGAAATTAGTTTACCTATACAGTAATAAAATGGTACGGGATGTTTTGATAGAATACGATCCCAACCACTAAAGGAATTTCTGAACGCTCCATCTTTGTCCATGATATACGCGAAGCCAGCCATTGCAGCAATTACCTGGAATTGGAAATACATATTCACAAATAAGAGAACGGCATAAGAGATGTTGATGCAATGAAAGGTGAAAAAATTAAGAAATAGTAAATACCAAAGGAGATGACTAAAAATCACGACTGGAGAGACCAAATCAATCAAGACATTCCTACATTTATTTAATCTATAAATGTGGAGTTGTGAAAAACACAGTATTCAAGCTCTCAACTAACCATCTACCGCATTCAACGGCCAAACATTTCATTGTTCTGTCGTATCAAAATAAAAATCTAAAAACCGAAAATGACATGTTCCAGGGAGTCTCCTCTTCACATGCAAAACAAATTGCAAAAAGTCCAACTAATAAGAACTAAAGAAGTTCTCTGATAAGACATCAATCATTAGAGTCTCCCTTTAGTCTCAAAACAGTCACATTTGTGGATTATATATGTCTTATTTCTAGAAAGGGAAATATAAATTAAAGAAAAAAAAAAAAGAGCAGCTTAAAAATAATCATGATGAGAACAAATTGAAATAATGAATGATTTAACAGTTTCTCACTTTAACAGCAGACATTAGCTTAAAATCGAAAAAGAAGCATACTTGGGTGTAAAACAGAAACAAACATCACAAGAATCTAGAAGGATGGCTTGAATTGTAAACGTGAGGGATCCCACACGAACCAGTTAACCAATAAATAACTTACTGTTTGTATAGCCAAAAATACAAGGACAACATCCCTTGCCACAAATAGTCGAAATTTTACTTGACGCCATGAGTTGTCCTCAAACAATTCAACTCGGAGGTGAAATTGAGCTTTACAAGTTGTGCAATGGGAGAAGGCGAATCCTTCCTATACAAAAAAGCACTAAGTATATTGCCAAATATGAATTACCATAACATAGCAGCAACCACATTAATCATAACTCATAAGATTTGAAAACAACAATACGTACCTTAACCGAACGCCAATGATCAAGACACGCCCGATGAACAAACTGCTGAGTGCCTTTGCACATGCAAGGAGAAATCAACTCGTCCTCTATAAGATTTAACAGCAGAGGTTTAGGCTGAGAATATGGACATCTGCCCAGTAGAAATTACATTGTCTAGACCACAAAATGGACACAAATCCAGTTTCCAACGTATAATGAGTATATGGGTTGTAAAACAAGGACTACAATTAACAATGAAGATGAGAAAGGGCAAACGAGAGAAAGAACCTTTTACTTAGAAAAGAGAGAAAGGTCTCATAAGGGAGGTAAATCAAAGTATATAAGTATATTATTTGGAGAGTCACCGATGATAAACTCTTTTAACATATAACCCCTCATTTGAAAAAATAAATGGAAAAAAAAAAAAAAAAAAACAACCCTTTAACTTGCGGTTTGATATCTTTTGACAGTTGACACCTAACGAAAAGAAAGGAAAAAGTTTAGGAAGATCAAGGCCCCGTTCACTTCGCTGATTCGAGTTTAGAATTCGAGTTTTTCTACAGTAAAAAGCTCTCATAAACAATCACATCTAACTTTTTTGCTACAGTAAAAAGCTCTCACATAAAATCACATCTCAACTCAAATTTTAAACTCGAATCAACGAAGTGAACGAGGCCCAAGTGACTTCCAACTATAGCCAATTCTACATTCTCATGGTAATCCCGTCTTTTTCATGTCATAACCAAAAACTTCAACTTCCACAAAACTTACGGAACTCTTTAAAGATCCCGACAACATATACGTATAAATGCACAAAAAAAAAATCGCAGAATTACGTGAAAAAAATCAAAAACCTATAAGAACATGTCTTTCAAACACATCAAATTCAACAATATTTTTCATAGAACTCATAAAAATAATAAATTGAAAAAAAAAAAAAAAAAAGAATACTGAAGACGAGGTTTACCTGGCTCGGCGTCACTTTCAAGACAAATGCGGCAACAAGGAACCGAACCAGACTCAACGTCTTCAACCGTAATCTCGGTCGAGCTTCCTGGTGAAGAATCGGCCTTGTTCTGCAACAAAGGGTCCGAGTCACCTGGGTCTTGCGAACTCACTGACTCTAGCTGAACTTCCCCTTTCATTGATCCCAAATCTAACACGAAACTCAAGTGATTAAGATCAAATCCTTCTAAACCCTAGATTGTTGCATCTTAACTACGATCGAGTATCGAAATTAATCAACACAAAAATCTTGGCAAAAAAACCGAGAGTAAAAATGGAACAAAAAGAAAATCTCAGATAATCTGGTTGTTTCTAGACGATCAAATTGACTTCTTCGAATTCATTACAAAATGATTATGCCAAGTAAAATTAAGTACCTGGATTGTCGCAGGAAAATTCTGAGAGAAAAAAGTTGTGAGTTTTTGGGTTTTGAGAAACTGAGAATTGCGGAGAGGAGAGGAGAAGAGATTTTTTTTTTTTTTTAAATGAGAGAAAAAAATGCTCTTATCTATTAGGCACGGCACGCACGATGATGAGTCCATCGTTACTCCGATTGCATGTCCATGGTGGGGCCTTGGATACTTTTTTTTTTTTTTTTTTTTTTTGGCTTGTGAGTTTTGGGACATGCAATATTTTAGTTTATAAATTTAAAATCATAATTTATAATTTTAATTTTTAAAATTTAAATTACTTTAAAAAAAATATTATAGAGAATTAAAAATTATAATTTAAAATTAGAGATAAACTTTTAAAATAAATATCTCATAAAACTTTTCAGAGGAAATAACATATTTTTAGAAAATAATTGACAGCAGATTTTAAAACTCTTTTAAATAAATAGAGTTTATAACGTAAATATTTTATCAAGAATCAGAAAATAAAATTTTGCATGTAAATTTTCTTTTTATGACTAGTAAAAAAAATAACGTAAATTATTTTTTACCAATTATAAATGAATTATTTATATAGTAAACTATTATTTAATTTAAATAGTTTTAAAATTGACTATTTACTTAATACAGTTTCACAAATTTGCTATATACCATAATTTTCCTAGATTATAATTGTGGAGAAAATTACATATTCTATCACATTAAGTATCTAACTTACTAAAATTATCACTTTTAAAAAACTCTATCCTTAAATATTTTTAATCTAAAAGGAAGAAATATATAGGCTAATATTAAGAAATAGAAATAAAATAAGGAGGGGTATTTTTTAAAATTTCTCCTGATTATGTGAGTGGTAGCCCAATGCAATTTTAAGCCCCATCATGGCTCCCTATTAGCCAGAAGAAGAAGGAGAATATCGAAAGAAACACATAAAAGATAGAGAAAATGAGTGAAATAGCGATCATTAAATATCATATTTATTAATAAATATCATATTTATTAGTAAATCTCGTATTTATTTGTAAATAATATCTAAAAATTTTAAAATTCAGTCACCGGCACTAACGACTGGTAAATATCATATTTATTGCTAAATATAGTATTTACTCTTAAATACTATATTTATACAAAAATCTGGCCACCAACTTCAGGGACCATTAAATATCGTATTTATCAGTTATCTTGTTACCTGTATTTACTCACAAATACCACATTTATCTAAAAATTTAGCCGCCAACACTAGCAACTATTTAATACTGTATTTACCAGTAAATATTATATTACCTGATAATCCGACATCGACGCCGACAACCGGTACATATGTTATTTACCTCATAAATATTGTATTTCATGAACATCTGACTGTTGGCACCTATCGCCGGAGACTAGTAAATACGATATTTATGGTTACTCAAAAATATTTGTAAATACCATATTTATCAAAAATGTGATGTCGACGTTGGTGACCGATAAATATAGTATTTACCCATAAATATTATATTTCTCAAAAATCTAGCTGTCGCCGAAAATAAGTAAATACAATGGACACGTGGGTAACATTTTCAAAATAATTTTATTTTCAATACAAAAATAAAAATGAGATTGTTTTGAGAATTATTCTGAAACTGATTCTGAAATTGCGTTTGGTTAGTTTTTTAATAGATTGTTTTAAATATAATAAAAAAATAAAATCATTTTAGTTATAATTATTAATTAATATATTATAACATTATTTATAAATATTAGAAAATAAAAATAAAAAAAAAACAAATTTTATTCATTTTTTAATTTATTCACAAAAATTATTCTCATTATTTTTTTTTTTTTTCAAAATATTTACTAAACAAAAACGGTTTACAAACCATCCTACCTTAAAAAACCTGTAAAAATATTTTAAAAAATAAGTAAAATTCAATTTCAAACCCACTCAATATTTACTTACAAATACCGTAAACTCGAATATCCGGTCAGCGATCATTTCCATCACAAACTCAAATCTAAAAAACAAAAACTCAAGTGAAAATTTGAAAAACTCGCAAACTAGAGAACCAGCTCCGGATTTGGCCTCAATGCTGCCGGGTGTCGTCGACAATCTCCCTAGATCGGAGTTGTGCGAACGCCGAACGAAGGGATGCATCGCCGGCAATGTTAGCGCCACCGGAGAAGATGGTGCTTGTGACGGAGACGAAGCCTCTCTCCCCCCTCGGATGTCGACGTTCGCCGTAGAAGCAGAGCGACAATTTGTACCTTTATAGTGACGGCGAGCTTCGAGTTCGCAGTGGAGTCCGACGTTGGTGCGACAGGCGGCACGACGGTGGCGTTCGACCTGCGATGGAGGCCGCAAAGAGAGAGAGACCCTGAATTTATCGTCGATCCTCAAGAGATGATCGCAGAGGGGAGAGAGATCGCGAAGGAGAGAGATGAGAAAGAGAGAGGGAGTCTCCAAACACAGAGAGAGAAGGAATCTGAAGAGAGAGATGGGGTCTGGAGAGAGATTGTAGAACTGTTTCATTTGAACGTTTCACCGATTTCAATTCTTATTATTAATTTTATTACCATAAAAAATTCTTAATATAAAATTACAAAATTAAAATAATATTTAAAAATATGTATAAAAAAGAATACAATAAAACTTAAAAAAAGAATAAAATTGAAAATAAATAGGCATCATTCCTTTCACCAATTCGAGTTTTCAGTTTTCGGTTTCTACATTAAAAATTTTTTAGAAAATGTCACATCAAAATTTTCTGCTACAGTAAAAAACTCTCAGAAAATGTCACATCTTAACTCGAATTGAAAACTTAAATCCGTAAAATAAACGAGGTGATAGAAAGTACTTTTAAGAGAGGAAAGTTGTGCTATAATTTTTCAGATTTTTAAAAAGTTGCTATTTCCTTCAAAAGGAGCAATGAAAAGTTCTATATGGTGTATTTTCCCTAAAATGTATCATTTTTACAGTTATGTCGCTTAATTGAAATCTATCCACTCGATTCACAAAAAAATGTTCTAGTAGAATATTTTTAAAATCCTACCCGCCTATTTTTTTCTTCTCGCCAAAAAAGGCCAAACATCTGTCGTTCTGGTCGTCAGCGAGTATTCTAATCAACAATTTTTATGTTCTATTAGAATATTTTTCTGAAAGCAACAAAATGGCCAAAACGTATCCTACTCCAGTCATCGCCAGGTAGTCAGAGATTCTTTTTTTTTTTTTCAGAACCAACAAAATGGTCAAACATTTTCGATTCTGGTTGTTGAAGAGTATTTATAGTATGATATTTTTTATATTCCAATAAATATTTAAAAAATAAAAAAAAAACAAATTACCAACCGGTAACTGGAAAGTATTCTGATAGAGTACTTTAACAATCTACTATAATATTTTTCATTTTTCTGATAGAGAACTTTTAACAATTTTTTAACAATCTACTATAATATTTTTCATTTTTCTGATATAATACTTTTAACAATTACCAGTCATCGCTTGGTATATAATATTTTTCATTTTTCTGATAGAATACTTTTAACAATCTACCAGTCATCGCTTGGTAGTTGGACAGATTATTTTTCTGGAACCAACAAATATTGTTGACATTTTCGACTCTGGTTGTTGAAGAGTACTTATGGTAGGATATTTTTGATATTCTATCAATATGTTTTTTTTTTTTTTTTAAAAAAAAAAAAACATGTTTTAACTACGACAAGTGTCATCACTAAAAGGTTTTTAGAGACGGCAACAAATAATTTTTCCCGCCAAATTTTCACGGCAAATATTTAGCGACGACTCTTTCCTCTACGCAAGATATTTAGTGACGAAAAAGTGGACGCCACAGCCTGATGCAGAACATTCACGCACGAAAAGTTTTAGCGACAATACTCTCTCTCTCTATAATCTCATAGTTTCTTTTTTAATTATTATTTCTTTTAATATGCAAATGGAGCGGATTAGGGGTGACTCGCCTGCCCCGCATCGCGAACCGTTTAATGTGAGGCGGGTTGGAACCTCATTTGCCCCGCCTTATTTACGTTCTAAGCGAGTAGGTTCCGTTAACTTCGCTGATTCGAGTTTAGAATTTGAGTTGAGATATGACTTTATGTGAGAATTTTTTACTGTAATAAAAAAGTTATATGTGATTGTTTGTGAGAACTTTTTACTGTAGAAAAACTCAAATTCTAAACTCAAATCAGCAAAGTAAACGGAACCTTAAGCAGCATCAAAGGAGAGATCCAAACCAAGCAGATATTAGTATGCTTATTGATTACGTGCTTACTCCTTTAGTCTTACTTTTCGAGTCCTCCATGACCCCCACAAGTCAAGTCAATCCCCATTCTTTTGTCCTTTTGACTGCATGGATATCGTTTGCCGTGTTGTTAATTACAGATAAAAGAATCCATGGATTTTCAAGCGTTCACACAGCAGTACTGGCTCAAAAATCCAGCGCTCAAGTCCCTTTCCTGCTGATGGAGAGATGCACGTGATATCTCCATAATCGGCCAGCTATTTAGTGTCAATATTCCTACTTATTTTTATCTATAATTACACAGGGTGGAGGACTATTTTGCTCCTTCACTTATAGGAGCTGTTGTTTTTACGCGTTAGATTAGTTTTTAACGGTTAAATTTGAACATGTCCGCATTAAAAATTTACAGAATGCGATAAAAAATTGTTCATATTGTAAATCAAATCGTTAAAAAACTAATCCAATAGTTGAAACATAATTCCTATCAGTAAAGTAAAATAGCTTTCTCCACTAAAATACAGTTATGTAATTTTACTTTTTTTTTAAATAAATAAATAAAGTCATTTACTGAGAAAAGGAAACAAATGTGTCAGTAACCATCCAAATGTTGAGTTTTTATTGGCCGAGTGTACCACATCTTCAAAATGACGTGGTACATATGATCTACTGAATAATTTATCTTGAAAAAATTACATTTTCTAATTTTAAAAAATATGTTGTTTGTATTTTCACGTTCTCTTGGTTATCTCTTCTTCAATAATTATTTGTCATGTCATATAAATATAATAACTTAGTCACATGAATAGAAACTAATTATTCCACACATTCTCCGTTGTTTTCATAGATTTAAATCACAATACAACTTTTATTCTACCGTCTTTTTCACACAAAAATTTAAATTTTACTTCAAATTTTTTATTCAAACCTATGAAAAAGCCCTAAATAATAAAATGAGATGTCAAATGGTCAAGAAAATGGGATAACAGATCAAGTGCTTGATGACTCGGCATATCCAAGTCACATAGCACCTACTCTCCCTATAGATGAGTAATGGGAAGCTCTCAAGATGAACAATGAAGCTTTGTATTCTGATCGAACAAAAAAAAGAGTCTACGGACCAGGGGAAGAATTTCATGTCCAAGTTACTGATGATTCCGTAGAACTTGTGACAAAGGAAGCAATGGGGGAATTGCCTGAAGAAGTTGACAATAAAGAGGTGATGCCTTTATAGAGGAGGGTAGCTAGGGGTGTGGATGAAAAATGAGAGATCAACTTACACAATAGGTTCCAAAAGCTTGGAATGATCTCCAAAACTCGCACGTTCATACAACGATACGTTATATAATTGATGAAAGAAAAGTAAAGAGGTGGAAGCATATACCTGCTATCAGCTCTTTTTTCAAAAGTTGCAGATTACAGATATGTAGACATGTTTTTCTTGAGGTTTTTTTTTTTTTTTTTTTTTTTTTTTTTTTTTTTTTTTGCTTTTTGAAATTAATGCTTTTCATAATTATAGTTCTACACGACATTAATAAGTACAAAAAACAAAACAAAAAACAATTGTCGAATTAGGTGTACCGATGAGGCAAAATTATATACCAAACTTGGACTAGTCCAAACTGAAGAATACACCAATTAACTACATGGCTTTATAGTTGGTAGCTTTTTGAGAATCTTCCAATGGGCATGAAGCCCGCAGGAAAGATCGTAAGTAATGCTAAAGTAGCCTCTGACGATTTGACTAAATGATATTAATCCTCGCGTTGAATAATATTGGTGATACTTTTTACATGCATTATATATAGGATTGTTTTATCTCTTTTTAAAAATACCAACATTTTCTATTTATTAATAGTTAGATTTGTATTAAATCTAATTAAAAATTAAATTAGATTAAAAAAATAATACAGATCTGACGAAATAAACAGAAAATATTAGTGTTCTAAAAAAGAATGAACACTATATATATATATATACATACATATATATACATACACCTTACAGATCTAGTACTTATCGTTCGTTCTAGAAACAACGCAATAATAATATTGTAATCAATAATCACACAATAAACGCCACACCAATCAATGCCTGCGCTAGCTAGTACTAGTAATTTTCACATATGTCCTCCCCGGAGTACTAACAAAAACGTCCAATATTCATCCAACAAGCCACTTCGATTTCCTCTTTCATATCCTGCATAGATATAACATTTCAGCACTATTTTAATCAACCACAATGTATTCAAATTAAACACCTAGTTTTAATGAAGAAATTATGATCCATTACTTCTCAAAAGTATAAGAGGTTAGGGAAAAAAAAAAAAAAAAAAAAACTTACCAAATATCAATTTTCATTCAAAATGAACTTATAATTTCAAGGAAAAATGTTAAAGACAGAGTATATCTATAATAACTAACTTCAATAAACTTCCACTCAAATGGTGTTTAGTGCGTCTGTGAGTTGCTTTCAATGAATTGCATATATGGTAAAGTCCTAGGTGAACACAGGAAAAAAAACAAAGTAATTCCACACATGGTTTCTGAAGTTTATTCTCAATTTTTTTTTTTATCTCTGACTTTTAAAACGTTTCACAGTTGCTTCCTGAAGTTTTATTCTATTTCAATTTTGATCATTTGTTTACTATGTGTTAAAAATTTGACGGAATATGTGTAAATTAGGAATTAAAATTGAAAAAAAAAAAATTTAGGGACCATTTGTGGAAATTAATTTTTGTTCTTTGTATTCTTTTAGTCCCTAAACTTTAGAAGCTTCTAAATTTGGTTCCTAATTTTCACAATTTCTGTTAAATAACACTTAGCTAATAGAAGAATCAAAGTTGAAACAAAATAAAATTTTAGTGACTAAACTGTAGAATGTATTAAAAATCAGAGACAAAAATGGGATTTAAGGTAACTTCAACAACTATTATGAAATTAACCAAAAAAAAAAAAAAAAAAAATTCAATAAACTTGTTTCATTAGACCCC
>NW_010361820.1:749322-756832 GCF_000414095.1 Morus notabilis | reverse complement strand
GGAAAGGGGAATGGAAGGACTTTGAGCTGGGGTTGTAGTTTCGATCCGACTTGTAATCTTTATTAAAACCTTCAATAGAGTTATCAATTTCTAATTGGTTCATAAGTAGATTAATTATTATGAGCTTAACATGTAAATATTAGGCAGATTGAGGGATACTGTTAATTAATTAAGCTGAAGGATGATAAACTTACTGCTGGAACTCTATGTTGATGGATGCAGCGGTGGAATTGGCAATGGCGCCAAACGCTGTCTGCGACAAAATCATGGTGGTCCCGGCGGAGGACGGCGACGAGACTAGCGTACCGGCATAATCCACAATCTTGATAAGAATAGTCATGTCGGGAACACAAGTCCCCGGCCTGGCGGCGCTGATGCACCTGACCTGGTACTGCCTCCCGCAGGATGCGCCATTGTCCCAAATCCCCTCCCCGGCCGCCGCGAACAGATTGCTCGTCGGAAACTGCGACGATTCGGCCCCGTAACAGTTCGTGGCTAAAATCACGTACGGAGATATAGCAAATTTCAGAACAGCACTTGTACGTGTGCTTAAGATTTTGTGTTGTTTGTTATGTGATACTAGTTCATGTTTTTGTGAGAAAGGTTAGATATATGATGATATTCATGACTTACGTAGATATGGAGGAGAGTACTGGGCTGCGCTTCCAACGTCACCTTTGGAGGTACGGAAAATCTGTGAAATCATGAGAGTATTTAGAAGAACTTGAATAAGAACATGGCGATTTTTTCCCATGTTTTGCATAAATGGGGTTTGGGAGTTTGGAGGATAAGCTCAGTATTGGAACTTCTTCTCGTGGTATGTTTATTTGATAAGAGAGAGAAAAATAAAAAATAAATTCTTCTAATTCGTCTTGGAATATTTATTTTAAGATTTAATATGATTCTAAGTCAACGTGTTTGTTTGTTATTTAATTTAGTATTTGTTCATTTTTTCCTCATTGTGTATTTGATAACTTAAAAGAGACGGCGGAGAGGGACCCAACACCCAAGGTTCGGTGCCTTGTATATTTTGCCAACTCATTACGCGGCTTCTTCAATCTTCCATAATTTGGCGTTCTTTCTTTTCTTTTCTTTTTTTTGACGGCTAAATGTGATTTTAATTGAATCAAATATTTAAAAAAGTGTACTATATATCAACCAGATTGATGATTTTTTAAAGGTTTTTTTTATATATATATATTTTTTTTTGGGGGTTAATGATTTGCTTTTTTGTTACTCCATTAAGGATATGTAAAATTGATGTCATTGGATAAGGTAGACAATTTCCTAAAAAAAAAAAGAAAGAAGAAAAATAAAAACCTTAATATCGAGGCAATTTAGCTTTAAAGGGATTTTTAGATCTGGGCATCTGACTATTTAGGGAAACTTAATTGGGAAATTTCTTAAACGGCAATTAATGATTGGAACGTCTAACAAGCTTGACATTCAAAGAGAGTACACTCCAAAGAAACAGATTTCACAAATTGATAGTTATCATATTATCAACGTTAATAAGTTGATTATTTGACGGGGCTAATTGATTTTATAGTTCATACAAATGTGCAATCTGGCTATGATAGCTTTTCATTTGGTTGATCATATGTTATCTGTTCTTTTCTGGTTCTTTCTCTACCATTTAATATGATTATTATTTATTTTAAGAAATATAATTAGCATCTTAAAATGATAATAACAACGATATTCTGCCTTGTTACGTCAAGCTTCATGTTCTCAGTTTTATCGACGCCATCATTGGTATGATCGAAATATTATTATATTGATATGATGAGTAAGACCTTTTAGCATAGACTTTTTGTAGAAAGGAAAATTCCGTACATGCGTTAAAAATCATACAGTAAGTAAATTTTAAAATTCAACTCGTGCATACTCATACAACATCTCTTTTTACTCTGAAAAGAATTTTGTATCTACAAGTTTAATCTCATCACGCCAGGGAAAAAACAATTATCTTTTAGAATAAATTAAAATGGTAGGAATTTTATACCGTTCTTTCCCTCTCAGTAAATAATTTATCTTTATAACAGGTTAAAATGTTAATATAACAACAAATATAACAATAAATAACAGGTACAAATATTAAATCGAGGTACTCATTCTATGACAACTATCAGTAACTTACCCGCTATTTTTGTGCCTTTAGTGGGCTTAGTATTTCCGGCAATTGCAATGGTTTCTTTATCTCTTCATGTTCAAAAAAACAAGATTTTTTAGATATTATGGGATTAAATCTTATCTATTTTTTTTTTTCAAGACTTAGGCTTACTTGGATCATAGCACAATTATCTATTTAGTAGAATATGGTATACCGTGTAGCTTCCTCCGAGCAGAAGCTCGTATGCATAAACACGATATATGGGAAAATGAATTATAGCTATTTGAAGATAAATCATTATCGGGATGAATTTCTGAAACGTAAAGTCAATATATCTAAATGTCTGTGCATATCTATAAGAAATCATAAAAAAAAAAAGGATGTTATTATTTTAGTTTAGCTCTAAGCAATTGATGAATTACTCCTCAAGCTTCACATCATAATAGTACTAGTCGATGAGGATTACTTCGGAAACAAAAAAATTAAAGTCAAATTTATTGGGATTATCTCCCAATTACAATAAAATGCAACTAGATCTAGTATAGTATGAGTTGGCGATCAGACCATATATGTATAGAACTTATAGCGGGGTCTCGAAAACCGAGTAATGTCTGCTGGGCTTTTATCCTTTTTTTAGGTTCATTAGGGTTTTTATTGGTTGGAACTTCTAGTTATCTTGGTAGGAATTTTATACCGTTCTTTCCCTCTCAGCAAATAATTTTTTTTCCACAAGGAATCGTGATGTCTTTCTATGGAATCGCGGGTCTTTTTATTAGTTCATATTTGTGGTGCACAATTTCGTGGAATGTGGGTAGTGGTTATGATCGATTCGATATAAAAGAAGGAATAGTGTGTATTTTTCGTTGGGGATTTCTTGGAAAAAATCGTCACATCTTCCTCCGATTCCTTATGAAAGACATTCAATCCATCAGAATAGAAGTTAAAGAGGGTATTTATGCTCGTCGTGTCCTTTATATGGAAATCAGAGGCCAGGGGTCCATTCCCTTGACTCGTACCGATGAGAATTTGACTCTACGAGAAATTGAACAGAAAGCTGCTGAATTGGCCTATTTCTTGCATGTACCAATTGAAGTATTTTGAGAATGCTTTCTTATTCTTAGCAAAACAAAAGGGAAAAAACTATAACTCAAGAATTCTCTTTCTCTTTTTTCTATAGCATAACTTAACCGAAGTTTCTGCCGAACTCTGATTAGAACAAAAATAAAATAAAGTAAACGTACACGAACCAATCATAAAGCGAAATAGTTTTTGTCCATAAATTCTTTTTTATGAGTATGTAAATCTACTTAAATCAATTCAGTAACGAAACAAGTAACAAATCGAAATAATAGATTCATCTCATATATCAAAACATTTCGGAATAAAGAATTTATCTTTTTTTTTATTTTCAATATTTCGAATTTAGTAAATACAGATAGATTCTCTCTTATAACTAATTTAACAACTCAAGTCATGACTCAAGTCATATTTCTACAGTGTTTTCTTTCATTTAAATTCAAATTCAACTTTTTTACTACAATATTTTTCTCTCACATACACAACTCAAGTCATGACTTGAATTATGTAAATGAACACACCTTAATATTTCATAAATGCCCCTTAAACACGCGAACATCAACTTGTCCGCAAATTTTTGAAAGGGGGGTCATTGTAGCAAATCAAGTACATCAATCGTTTGAAATAAATATTTAGTTCAAATCTATCTATAATATTAATAGAAGATTGCTAACGTGACACTAAATGTTAATTTTATACGCTCTCGAATTATTGATTTATGTCAACTTACCTCTCAAGTTTTTTTTTTTTTAAGTGATCCTTACACCTTATCAACTACATGAAAGCATTCAAAACATGCATTTGTCGAATTTTCTTTCTTTCTTCTTTTTTTTTTTTTTTTTTTTGAAAAGTTTCCTAATATATGTTAAAAATTCAGAAAACTGTATGTGTCCCCGTCAAATTTATCCCATTAGACACAAAAGTGAGCCCTACTTGTAGGTCCACATTGGTCTCACCATGTTTGTTTCTATGGAAATAAATCTCCATAGTGACCATAGAGGTACTCTAAAAATTCTTTTCTTTCTCCATTTCTCCGCTCACTCTTTTGAGCACCCAATTTTGTTTAGCCCTTCTTCATTTTGATGCCTTTTTTTTTTTTTTTTTGTGATTTCAATGCAGTTGTAAACAGATTGACATAAATACTCATAAAAAAAATAATAAAATAAAAAAAAACTCGATTGACTGATTAAAGTTAGCTAAACAGTAACAACTGCAATATATCTAAGTTTGATGAGGTTAATTATAGCACAATTCTTAACCAAATAACTCAAAAAGGAATGGACATCCAAGGCCCTTCCTACTTTTACCTGTAACTCAATACGATCAACCAATTTTAGATAAGAATTGGGCCACAATTGTCGTTGATTTGGTAAACCAATATTGTCTACCACATATTCTACATGTTGACCTGATAGCCCTTTCATAATTTAATAAAAAATCTGATCTTTTATCAGAAATTTCAAAAAAAAAACGGGTGGTGGTTGCCTTTATCCATCGCGTTGACTGTTGACTCAAATTATTGCTCATATTGATCTACAATGTCCACTTCCACCCAATGGATCGTCATCCTCTCTCATTAGGTTCTAATTTGGCGCAAAAAAGCTCTTACAAACACTTTGCTTTCGATGGAAAATTACAAACATTATTTTCTTATTGAACTTATGAGCAACTTGTCGGTTGGCATAGTAGTAGCTACATATCTTGAAAAAAAAAATGAAATAATGGAAAAAAAAAATATTACGCCGCTTGATCAATTCAGATGTTTTTTTTTTTTTTTTTTTTAACTCTGTTTTATCTCTCTTCAAATCCTCATATGTCATTTTTGTGTTAGATTTGATCAGAAAAAATATAGTTTATTAAGAGAGATTTTTAAAACCAAATATCATTTATATTCTCAGTAAAAATATAATTTTGCAACCGCCTATAATCTATAACAAATTATATAGGCCGGTTTGAGGGGAAGGAAAAGAAAAAAAAAAAAAAAAAAAAAAAAAGTAGTCTTTGTAGCAGAGACGAGGTATAATTTGTTTAAGTAAGGAATAATGCATGTGCAAAGCCTAACGTGTCAAACCCTGCTATATTTTAAAAGAATACTCTAACGACTATCAAAAACAAATTGTAATTTAATTTGCATGAAATACGACCGAGGACCAGATTTTGGAGTTTCATCAATCATCTTATGATCTCTTGAAGTTGTCAGTAGCAAATCTAGCAGATGATTGCTCCAATTCCTAATTATTTATTTACTTTTTGCCTTTGTTTTTTTTTTTTTTTTTCTTGTAGCTGAAGCAAAGAAAAAAGTTGATAAAGGTTTGGGGAAAAGAGTGTGATGTTCCAGCAACTTCTGGGACATTAATTTGTCGACATTAATACATATAGTTTCAAATTCAAATTAAACATAACTAGATTTCACTTTTAATCTGCCTATGATACGTGGCTGACCTCATCTTAGGTTTCAAATTCAAAGATGGATCTTTTTTTTTTCCTTCTTTTTTCTTTCTTTATCCCTCGGAATAATTAAACATAACTATGGAGTTTGATTTTGGGATCAAAATGACAATATTCCGATGGACCAATTTAACTGTCAGAATACTTCATCCTAATCCCATAAGCCTCATCAACTTACTTGTTAAGCTTGAACTTCTAGAGAGTTCATTGTTTATGGTATCAAATTTATTACGAGTAAGCGATGATTTTTCTCTCTTCCTTTATTTCCCTTTTAAATTTCCTTTGACATTTATACAAATAATTTTATAACAATGTTAAACAGGGTTTTGTCCCTTGTTCTCGATCTTATACGTGTCAACTTAGCTCGTTACTGTTAGGATAGATTGTTAGTTGGCTGTTTGGCAAACTAAGTCTGTTTTGTAAGCAAAGGTCCATAAAATAGTAACTAGAAGTCATCTTGGTATTCCGGAGTGCTACAGTGTAGTTGGTGCATTGGCAGATGAATTGTTGCTAACAGATAAGGAGAAGATAAAGCTAGGCACGTGAAGATCTTGATCCCTTATTTGAATTTGTACTTGATCTGATTTCCTAAGGATATTCGGTTCTAGAAATCAGGAAAGATAAACCGGAGGATTTGGAATTCAAATTTAAAAGCAGATTATGCTAATCTCATCGGAGAGAATCTTGGTGAAAAAGATAAGAGGTTTGTGTTTGAATAAGATTCGGTGAGCCATTTGAAAGTGTAGATAAAAGGCTTCAGTTGAGAAAACAGTAGGTGACTTTGAACGTATAAAATTTTCCAAAGTGTGTGCTGTTGAGAGAAGATAGAACTTGTTGAAAAGTTCTGCACCATGTTCAGAGATGAAAGTATGAACAACTGAAGGGAGTTCAGGAGTTGAAAGTGAAGACGTGTGGTACACGCTAAACAGAGTCATTGTGCGATTTCATCACAGTGGTGTCATAGTCTAGGAGGGAGTCTTTGAGTGAATAAGTCTGTCAGTGTTGTAATTCTTAAAGTATAGTGAAACTGTTTACTGTCTGGGCGTGGCCCTGCAGAGTAGGTGTGCGCACTGAATTGCGATACCATATTACGTGTCTATTTAATTTCTGCGCTATTATTCTTCGTTGGTTAAGTTGATAAGTATAATAGTGTTCCAAATAGTGTTCCAACATCATCTGGAACATCAAACGTAACATCAGATCTAACAGTTACCAACAATCAAATTGAGAAGACCCATAAGTTAGCCAATGACAAAGGCAATTATTGGAGGATTTTCACGGTCTAAGATCACTAGACATGTCATGAACCCTGGCCGGAGTCAGGAGACCGAGGCTGATATGTGCGAAGGGGTCGAAGGATGGACCTCGATCGAAGGATGAGACTGAGATGGATCTGACGGAGAACTCCAACGCATCGAGACCGAAGCGGACTGAGATTGAAGTTAAAGCATGAATGATTCGTGTTAAGAAGAGGATCCTGAGGCAGTGACACACGTCCCGCCTCCCTCTGATTACTGCGACCAACCTAAATATGATGCATGTAAAGTAAATAACATAATTGAAAGTGACATTTCCTGAATTAGGAAGCTTCCGAGAGCCTTCCGAAGAAGGAAAGTCTTGGAAGAAACCCTAAAGGGAAAGGAATGATGATGTTTCATGATTAGAATTGATCATGAATATACTTCTGATCATGACAATCATCGTAAAAATAGAAAACGATGAAGATTGAAAAGGGGACTTTTCAAAAATGAGGAGACCTTCTGAGACCCTTTCGACTCTCTCTAATCCGAATTTCTTCTCTTTTGACTTGAATATTGGAGTGTCTTCTGCAAAACAACTCCCGACATCCCCCAGTAAAGGAGTGATCGGAAG
>NW_010361820.1:747861-749224 GCF_000414095.1 Morus notabilis | reverse complement strand
TCGGAAGATAGCAGAGGAAGAGACAAAGCAACCACTAAAAGTTGATGTTTGGAAAACCGCGGAGTCAACTACAACTACATGAAGTTGATGTTTTGATGGCGCCTTGTGAGCGGTTTTACTTCTCAGGTTTCTGCTATTTGGAAAGCATCTATATTTCTTTTTGAGTTTTGAGACATTTTTAGGATAATGGAGCTTAGGTTTGTATTGAACAGTTCGTGTGTGATGAAAGAAGTGGTATGAGATTAACTAAAATCCAATCCTGTTATAACCTGTACACTCCAATTCAATTGCCTAATACTCTTCTATCCAATATTATCCAATCCTCACACCACCAAATAAGCCTCAAGTGCCGAAAATAATAAAGAGCACGAGAGTTTTTGAAGCTTTTGGGAGTCGAAACGATTTCACTAATGACCTCAGATGATTATAAGCCTCAATCACCAATAGAATGGACTTCAAGAGCAATTTTCTTGATTTCTTACCGAAACTTTGCCATTTTTATTTATGAAATTTTACATAAAAAAGATTTCTGACTGGTGCGTAGAGAGTTTGCCTCAGAAGAACCCCTATGTTCCCAACCTTGAGAGTCTCAACGAAGGCCTTGATAATAAACAGAGCGAGTAACAGTTGCTGGGAATTCAATCAAATTTTCATCCAACACGGTAACACCATAATCATCATAAAATAATTCCCCCCGTTTCTTTTTTTTTTTTTTTTTTTTTTTTGGGAAGGGATCAATTTGTAAATCTCATCTGCGCACACACATCTTATGAGCAATACTAACATCTATTTGCCAGTGTTAATGAGGTTGTAGCTTTTAAAAATAAATAAATAAATAAAAAGTTCTCTTTCGGGAGACAGTGCTACCTCCAAATTATGCAAGTTACTTGACGTTTGAGAGAGCTACATCATTTGATAGAAGTTTTCTGTTTTCACATAGGTTAATGACCAGTAAGGCGCTTTCAATTTTGCAATCGGTACGACAAATTCATAACGAATTAGAGACATCAAAGCATTAAAGGGAGAAATTCCACAAGAATATCACCTAACCATTCACAGAAATGAGAGGCCGAACGAAAGTCTCAACTCCGTAAACAATAAACATGCATAAAAGCCGAGCGTCGGCACAGTTGAGGGCTCGCAAACTTTGCATATAAGAAAAAACAAGTATGAGCACCAGTAAATCTTGTCTTCTGCGTCTGTTGCCTTACAACGAGCATATTATGAATCTAAAAATCTACTTCCAAAGCTTGCGCAACGACATGTTCTTCTCGGTCTCCTTCTTCATTACCTTGGCCACTGCCATCTCAAAGTCTTCTTGCGTCACGTGAACTCTTCTTTCCCTCAAGGCAAACATTCCTGC
>NW_010361820.1:709056-747690 GCF_000414095.1 Morus notabilis | reverse complement strand
CTTCTGTGCACACAGCCTGTGGAAAGGAGAGAATGGAAAATAAGCATTAATATTGGCAGAAGAATCACGTAAGAACGCGACTACATTGTGGTCCCATCGAGAATGGACCGGGGAAGAGACCAATAGATGCAGTTGTCATATGAAGATAAATAAAATACCTTGAGTTCTGCACCAGAAGCACCATTCATCTTTTCTGCAATTTTCTTCAGATCAATCCCGCGCATTAAATTCATTCTTCTTGAATGAATTTTCAAGATGTCAAAACGAGACTGCAATTTTTTAAAGCATGAAAGTATTGTATTTAGAAGCTACCACATGTTGTGAGCAGAAATTTGTTTCATCAAAGCATTATGAAAATGTATCCTTATGAATCACATTGCCCATTACTGGAATGAAACTGGACCAACATTCACATAACCCAAACGCACAACAAATTGCATACATAAACAATTAGACACCAGAGAACAATCATGAGGACCACCAGTAATCATTCTCCATCTTTGACCACAAGTTATCGATCTCCATTTGTGCTATAAAAGCATATATCTATGAAAAAATAGGTTTAAGCTGAATTAACTATACTAGTCAGAGGAGTTTACCTCCTCATTAGGATTTGGAAACTCGATCTTTCTGTCAATTCTCCCTGGCCTAAGAAGCGCTTGATCCAGAATATCGATACGATTTGTTGCCATCAAAACCTGTAAACAAGGAGTAGTTGAGAAAAGGTTTTGGACAACATGCATATTTACATAATGCAAGTACATAAGCATTCTAAACCCATATAATATAATACCTTGATCTTGTTTGATGCTTCAAATCCGTCCAACTGGTTAAGCAGCTCCAACATAGTCCGCTGCACCTCACTATCACCATTTCCACTACCAGATTCCATTCTAGCAGACCCAATGCTATCGATTTCATCCATGAAAATAATGGATGGAGCATGCTCCCTGAAAACAAACAATACTTGTCCACTTATTGCAAGCAAAGCATGCATTCAACAAGAATATGAAGAAAACAAACATAACACGTCAATGAAACTCCAAAGTTTCTGGGGTACCACTAGCGGGGAACATGACTTATATGCACAATACGTTTCATATCATTGCTTGCACCAAACCTCAAACATTCCATACATCATAATTACAAAAAGGTTAATAGAACCTCACCTTAATGAAGCCAAAGCCTTTTAACATAAACAGATGAATTAAGTAGGTGACAGAACTTAAAGAAACCAAAGGGAAAAAGGCTAATATGTCAACACCCAACACAAAAGAAAATATTGAAACGAAGATCGAATTAAAAGATAAAAACAAACCTGGCCATGACAAAAAGTTCTCTAACCATTCGAGAGCCTTCTCCAATGTATTTCTGAACTAACTCAGAACCAGAAACTCTGATGAAGGTACAATCGGTATGGTGAGCCACAGCCCTAGCCAAAAGTGTTTTCCCTGTACCAGGTGGCCCATACAGCAGAACACCCTATTGTAGAAGAATCAGTAGATTTAGAGACCAAAACTAACAGCCAATGCCTATAAAGTAAATTTAACCAGATGCTATAACTTGAAACCAGTTTTACCTTTGGTTGAGCTATTCCAAGACTCTCAAACAATTCAGGATGTTTAATTGGAAGCTCAATGACCTGAGAAACATATTTCAAAATTCTAATCACGCATAAATGCATAAATAACAAGAAACTACTATCCTTTATGGAACTAAGACAAAACGGAGTCGAAGAACAGTAAAGAAATTCCTAAAGTATAATGCATCAAGAAAAACCTCCTTTATCTCCTTGATTTGTTGATCAAGCCCACCAATCATGTCATATGTAGAATCTGGAACTTTTTCAACTTTCATGAGGTTGACCAAAGGATCAACTTTGCTTGGCAAGACCAAATGAAGAACATAGCTGTCATTGCGGAGAGCAACTCTAGTTGATGGGGTAATCTTTGTGATGTCAATACTTTTATCAATATCAACAACATATTTCCCTTCTGGATGAACCTGCAAAAAAAAGAAGAAACAGAAAAGCTCAAAACAAATACCCTTTACAGTACGAAGTTTCCGATAACAAAAAGTATCATCGAAGACAACTTGATACTAACCTTGACCAAAACCTTGTTTTTTCCCATTACTTTAACGACTTCACCAACATAAGATCCAGGCTCTTGAAGCAACTGCAGCTCTTCCCTAAGCATCCTCACTGTTTCATTTGAATACTTTCGTAAGATCATTGATCAAATGAAATGATTCTAAATTCACAAACTATACACTATACAAGGAGGCATATGTTCAAAATCGACCCCCCAACAAAACCAAATCTACCCCTTAACGTCATATCATATGGAACTTTAGTAAAACAAGTAATCAATTTCATCAGGACTAGTCAAACCTACTCATACTTGCTCAAGTATTTGTCCTAGTAAACCCTTTTGCTTCATCTTCTTGGTTGACCCCAAATATTAAAATCAAATAACAATAGAAAATAAGACTTTTAACCTAACCTGGATGGATTTGCTTCTGCCAACAAAATCTACAAGATATAAGTTCGCATCCAGTAACAAGTCTCAATAAAGCATAACGTTTTCAAACCAAAGTTCCCATTTTTTAAATCTCCTTTACTTTTCAAGCATTTCATTATTTCCCTTACAAAATTACATTAACAATCATAATGGGGAAATCCATCTCAACAAGTTCAAGCAAACACTGAACATACTTGGATAATCCACCATCAACTAAATTTCCATACTAACCTCTCTCCTTGAAATTCAAACTGCCCAATTCAAAAAGTTTCCTGCCCAAAGTTCACAGTTTTAAATCTCCTTTTTCTTTTCAAGCGTTTCATTCTTTCCTTACATTAACCAGAACTAAGCGATTCAGCAATTTCAAGCCGTATATATATAATTAATCTCAACAAGTCCAATAAAACCCTAAACAAATTCAGTAGTCACCATCAAAATCCCAATCGGCCCTAAGCAAACACGAAAATCAAATCCAAAAATTAGGGTTAGGTCAAAGAGACACGGACCTCGGGAGTTGAGTTCGTTACGCTGAGCCTCGAGGCGATTGAGATTGTGGGTTTTCTGTCGGACCTGGAGCTGAAGCTCGTGGATGTGCTGGAGGTAGTACTGCCGGAGACCCTCGCCTTGCTTCACGGCGGCCTTCGCCGAGCAAGTCTCCTCCGGCATCGCGTCGGCTTGCTTCGATTCCCCTCCCCCCGCCGCCATTGAAGAGGCTTCAATTGAGATTTGAGGGAGTTTTTTTTCTGGTTGGTGATTCACTTTTTTGTGCTTTTATTTCTTGCTTTTTTGCCTTGCGTAATAAGTCGGTGAATGACTGAAGGGAGATGTTCTTCTATATCACTGACTGAGATGCGATTCAATGACACGGTAACTGTGGGCTTTGTAACGGGCCTGACTAGAAGCTATTGGGCCATATAAAAGGAAACTGGGCCTGACATCCCTTTGTTAGGGAAAATTAGCCCAAATTATAGTGCTAATTACACTACATCAAAATTTCATAGCCTGCGTTGAAATTTACCAAAATTTTAAAAATATTACAAATACAGCAAAAATGACATGGTAATTATCATAATAATATCATATTCTCTGCTATATAATGATATAATTATTATTTTAATAATATAAAAATGATATAAAATTTTACTATTCTAAAAATATTTTAAAATTTTTGTTAAATTCAAATTTAAACATACTCAAATTTTACTATATGTGTAAATCTCTCTAAATTATATGAGTTATTTAACATAAATATCTATTATGAGCACTTGGGTGGTGCGGACAAATTTTCCTCAATATAGGTGGTGCGGATAGTGGCCCGTTACATACGAACCAGGTCAGGCCCATAGAGAAAATAACCCGACAGTCCAATTTTTTAAATAAAAAAAAAACCGTCAGCTAGTGCTGAAATTTTAGACGGGTCGCTTGCGATCACCTGAAAATATTGAGTTTTTACCCGAGCCCGACCCGACCCACCCAAAAAATTTGGGCCGTCCGCCCGAGCTCGAAAATGCCCTTGAATGGGCCGCAGTCTTGTATTTGGCTTCCTGAGCCCGCCTGAATAGCCCGAAATTTTTTTTAAAAAAATTTTAATTTTTAAAATTATTAAGTTATTTTGTGTTAAAATTATATAAAACCCAAAATCAACATTCAACAGACATTATTAACACAATTTAATAAATGAATTTTGTATATTAATTTTTAAATTCATAATTCATGATTGTCTTGTTAAAAATCTTACCAAGAAAAACTTAATTGGGATAAAAACTTGGCAATGAAAAAAGAGTGCAATCATTTTGTGACGAATTACAAATTTTACAAACTTACAAAGTTATACAATTACAATGTCAAAAGTAAATACATATTTACAAATTACAAATTTACAATTTAATTTGAAGCTGAAGGATCGTCTTCAAAATTAAATGTTAATCGATTAAATTCATCGATCCATTTTTGGCTTGCCGGCGAAATTGTATCCTGTAGACGTTGATCGGCCCGATCCATATCCTTAATACAGACCAAGGCTTCAACAATGTCCATTTGCAATGCATTCTGGCGTTCCTAAAGTATTCTTCGTGTCGTACTGAAGGCTTGTTCGGATGAAATAGTGGAGAGTGGGATCGAAAATATATCCATTGCCAATCGAGTTAGGATTCGCCAAGTTAATGCCCGTGCCCTCCACTATTGAAATAAGTCAAACGATTCTCTAGTACCGTCGACTACTAAGCCTTCACTGAGGTACGACATAAGCTCGTTGAAGCTGCCGCCGCCACTGCCACTTGTTGATGAAGATCCACTCCCCGCTTCTGTTTGAGTTGTCTTCTTCTTCTTCTTTAACCCGAAAACATTCAAGAATGAATGCGGGTTTTCGTCTTGTTGTTGCGGTTCCTGTACTCTAGAGTTTGTGTTTCTAAACCTAATATCATATTTACTGTAGATCGAATATATTTTTGCCTTTATTATTAGAAATTGGTCCGAACAATTGATACCTAAAAATTCACTTAAGTTTTCTAAACCACTTTCTAAACTATCTAATTTTAATCTAGGATCAAAAATAGTACCTAAACCATACAACAAATGCAACTTAGACCAATATTTTATAAATTTCTTTTCCATAGATTGGATAGGAACTCCTAATATTGGGTCCTCTCTATATTCGCTAAATAAAATACTAATTCTGAAAAGTTCACCTAAAGTTAAAAGTGATGTTAGGTAATATGTTACACTAAGTTTTAGAGTAACTTTATGAAACCTACCTAAAAATTGATACAAAACTTCGGCAATTTACCAATCATATGCGTCTATATGTCATACTCCTACTTTTGCACACATATAGTTTGTTATAGCATCCTTATAGGGGTTGCATTGTTGAAGCATTATATAAGTTGAGTTCCATCTTATAAGCATATCTAACACTAATGCTCTAAGAGGTATATTTAATGCTTGTAAGAACCTAAACCAATCTTCTTGTCTTTGATTACTACCTTGAATTCATACAAGACTATCTCTAATTCTTTTAATGTGATTACCCATTTCTTTTAAACCGGATTTAACTATTAAATTAATTACGTGACATGCACAACATTGGTGGAAAATAGTACCGTCGCCGAATAAACTTAAATCATTTTCAAAGAACTCAATTGCTTTTGAATTGACACTAGCATTATCTAATGTTATAGCCATTACTTTATCTCTTAATCTAGATTCATCAATTACGTTTAAAATTGTATTATATATTAAATCTGCGTTATGTGATCTTAGAACACATTTAAAACCTAATATTCTCTTATCTAAATCAAATCCTTTAAAGTAATGTCCGGTTACAGCTAAATAATCTTTATTGGCAACAACATACCAAATATCTGTCGTTAACGCAACACACCCGCTAGTCGAGTGTAAAATGTTTATTAATGCTTCTTTTTCTTTTTTAAATAATTTTAATAAATCTTTCCTAAGAGTAGTTTTTGAAGTGAACTGTGCATTATGATTATGTACAACCTTAATGTATCGTTGCCAATTAGGATGCTTTACAAAACTAAGTAGTTTATCTAAAGCAGCTATCATTCTCGCAACTTCCATATGATCTACTTGCGGATCGTATTTCCAAGTGGTTAGACCACCGGTCGCGTGATCAAAAGATAATTGTGTTTGACGGAGTTCGGGTCGGCCGGATTGGCTAAGCTTTTGAAGACACTTTTCAGAGTGTCTTTTCAAGTGTGTGGTGCCGTGAATGGTGTCACCTTGTAATTTAGATAAATAATATTTACACTAAGCTATATGTTTAGTGTTACCTTCATTGTCGATCTCCTCAATTGTGTCGAAGTGATCCCAAACTGTCGAGGTGCGCTTGCATTTCCTCCTAGAGGTTGCAACACTTGCAGACGCAGATGCAGTCGCACTTGCACTCTCCGCTTCTCCACTCCTACCACAATTGCGACCACGACCTCCAGTACGTCCACTAGAACTCAGATTAGTAGATTCCTGCGTAACAAATTCATTAGTGAGAAATTGTCCTTCTTCCACGTTGTGTTGGGCATCAACGGGAATACCACTATAACCAAAGGGATCTATTAAAAAAAATAAGAGCAATTTGAGAGAGAGAGCTTTAGGATAATGTGATAATTTTTAGAAAAATTATGAGAGAGATTTGAGAGATTGAGAGAAATTGAGAGGGATTGAGAGAGTTTAAGTGAGAAAAATGTGTGGGGGATGAAGGATATTTATAGGAAAATTTTTGGGTTAAAAAATTGATTTTTTTTTCAAAAATATATGGATGCAACGGCCACTTTTGGTTCGGCGGGTCGAGTTCGGGCAGAAATTCAAAAAACTAGCCGTTGGACGCGTTTTCGGGCAATCGGATAGTTTGGGCAGCTCAGGCATATCGGGTTTTTAGGCTTCAACTTGGGTCGAGCTCCAACGGTCAAAATTTTGACAGTGTTCGGGTTTTCGAGCAGTTAGGCGGGTTAGGGCAAATCGGGCTCTGGCCGGAAAATTTAAAAAAAATTCCGGCGGACGACAATTAACGACGACAACACGGCGGCGGACTCCGGAGTTTTTCCAAATTCGGGCTGTCCGAACATATAAAGTTGGACGGACCGGCAATTGGGCCAGCCAGCTGAGCCCCAAAAATTCGGGCCTCGGGCCGGCCCGCCGGCCCAAAGTTCCAACCCTACCGTCAGCTAACGGAAAAGGCAGATCCGATAGTACGTCCTGAGTACGACACTGAACGGAACGGTAGAAAAGCGGAATTAGCAGATGGGAATGGACTGGGAAAGCCCAAAACGACACTATAAAAGCAATCCACTTCTCGGCCATTGTCTTTGCGCCTAGCCCTTTGTTCTATAGCTCTGTTTATCTCTCTCTAACATTTCTATTTTCCTTTTTTTTTTTCCTTTTCTTTTTTAGATTTTTGACTAGAAACTTCAAATTTTCTTGGCGATTTTCCTCTAGATTCGATCGTTTCAGAGCCATTGTTAAGGGTTAGGAGGTGCGGATCCGCTTCAATTTTCTCAATCAATTGTCGTTTCCCACCTGTGTTCGAAATATACCGCCAAATCTCTGTACAATCATTCAGATTTCTCTAACAAAATCTCATACCGTTTGACGAATCATTTTCATCGCCAATTTCGTTTTCGCAGTTTGATTTACGCTTACTTTAAAGGAAATAGAAAAAAAAAAAAAAAGGAAATTTTTTGTTTGTGTTAGGGTTTTTTTTTGGTTGAATTTTGGAATACAGATCAGGTTAAAAAAAAAATACTTTCGTTTTTGTGGGTAAAGATTGTTTTGAGATTGTAATTGTAATGGATAAGAAGAAGTTGGCTGTTCCGCTTGTTTGCCATGGCCATTCCCGTCCTGTGGTTGATCTGTTCTACAGTCCAATTACTCCTGATGGGTTTTTCCTCATCAGCGCTAGCAAGGGTACGTTTTATATTTAGGAAAAAAAAATAAAGAAATTCATTTTTGGGTTTTCAATCACTAGATTGTATTTGGGTTATGACGTATTTTAGAGCTTGATACATTTGATTTTCTATAGAGAAAATCTGTACAAATTTTCACTGAATTGTAGTAATTCTTGTTGATATTTTGGCTTTATAGTAATGCCTTTTATTAAATAGATATGGTGTAGTAATGGCTATTGATATTTGGGCTTTGTAGTAATGCCTTCTAGTGAATAGATATAGTGGAGTAATGGTTATTGATATTTTGGTTTTGGCTTAATTGGTTTTATTGGGCAATAAAATTGTAGATTCTAGTCCTATGCTGAGAAATGGAGAGACTGGAGATTGGATTGGAACATTTGAGGGGCACAAAGGTGCAGTGTGGAGTTGCTGCTTGGATACCAATGCTCTTCGTGCTGCAACTGGTTCTGCGGACTTTTCTGCGTACGTCTCTTTTCTTTTTCACTTTCACGTGCGTTTTTGTAGTATGGTTGGTTTTATTTTTCTTCTTGACTTTTGTACTTTTTAGAAACATTGTGTATTTTGTTAGCGAAGTTCATTACTTAAAGCGATATTGTATTTGGTTCTCTGTCTGAGTCATTCTAAGTTTGCACGGTTTTAACAATGGAGAGTAGTTGAAATGCATGTGTATGTCTTGATATCGTTAGTTTTGACGCGTTTGCCATAGTTTACTTATGCATATCGGTAAAGATCTATAGGTTATTCTTTTTTTCCTTTCTGGGTAAGATACTTAGTTCTTGAAGGGGTGACACGTACTCACAGCGTATTTAGTATCTACTACTTATTTCTTGAAGGGGTGACACGTACTCACAGCGTATTTAGTATTTACTGTTCAATAAAGGAATCAAATACTTAATTCCTGTAGGCCCCACAACAAAAACAGGAGTTTAGTTCCTATTTAGATAAACTTTTCTGGAGGGACTCGGTCGAAATTAAGTTCCGGATTTCCCCTTTACTACTTTAACTGATAAAAAATGATGAAAGGTTATTTCAGTAATCTACTTTTTTTTTTCCTTCTCTTAACTTGGTAAATATTGAATTCCTTACATTTCAATTCCAAATTCAGTTCCTCAGGTTAAATCCAATTTTACGGACTAGTAAATGCGCTACTGAACAAATGCTTTACTTCTAACCATACATCCCATTGTCTTATTTATCACATTGTCCTTGCATAACATATTTGATTCTGTGAGTTGTACCAGATTATGGAAGCTTCATTTGTCCTCTATTTTTCACCATTCTCATTTGTTTCAGAGTTGAAAATTATGATTCTAATTTATAGATGGTGTTTGATTTCTGTTTGCTGAACTAAAAACCATTAAAGATGGTTAAATGGACTTTGTTTCAGTCTTTATTCCAGGCCTTCTACTTTTTACTGTATTTTTGGATATCTCATAAAACAGTAGAGAATTCAAATCCCAATGAAAGAGAAAAAAACAGCATTATGTATCATGGTGGAGTTACAGTATAATGTACATTGTGCGTGTGTTTTTTTTTTTTTTAATGTACTATGTTGAATTAACGTGCAGAAAAGTTTGGGATGCATTAACTGGGGATGTACTACATTCTTTTGAACATAAGCACATTGTTCGAGCCTGTGCCTTCTCTGAGGTAGCTTCTCCCTCCAAACTTGCGCCTATTTGGAATAGTTACCTTTACTTTAGAAATTTCTTTGAATTCAGAGTGGATTTGTGTAGGGTAATGATGTAGGACCAGATAGAATAGAAGAACAGAGATAGAATATAGAGAAAGAACAAAATCAATAAGGAGAAACGGAACTAAGATAGAGAAGAATAATCAAGAGAGAGATAGAAATCCAAGAAGAACAAGAACTCAAAAGGGAGAAACCAATAATCTTAATATCATTAATCATCAAAAGCCCTTTTCAAAATAACAACCACTAATCTATTTATAGGGAATGAAATCCTAATCCTATTCTAAAAAGAAGATAAACATAAAATAAATTTAAAATAATAAAAATAGATAAACATAATCCTAATATTGATTATTTTGTTGCTTGTTGTGATCAAAAGATTTGCATGTTTCAGTGTAAGATTACTTGCAAGATATCACCACTAAAACATAATAGCTCCAAAACAATCACCGTCTATCTAATATTATGTTGGGATCTTAAGAATTTTATTTTGCTACTCCGGTCTTAATTTACTTGTCTGAGCTTACACACACACATTAACACAACACGTGTGCATGTACACAAGTATATGTAATTTGTTTGGTGATTGAGTATTTATCTTTTGATGCTAATTGACTGGATTGCAGGATACACACCTTTTACTGACCGGTGGGTTAGAAAAAGTTCTTCGCATCTATGATTTGAATCGGCCAGATGCTCCTCCCAGGGAAGTGGATAAATCCCCTGGTTCAATTAGAACTGTTGCCTGGCTCCACAGCGATCAGACAATATTAAGTTCTTGTACTGATTTGGGGGGTGTCAGGTATGCATATCTTGAGAAAGAACTTGACATTCAAAGTCTTATCAGTCTTATTTTAAAGGTCTGAATGGTTTATTATGCTTGCCCTGGTTTTATAACCTTTGTAGTGACTGCTGACTGTTGACCATACAGATTATGGGATGTAAGGAGTGGAAAAATAGTTCAAACTCTTGAAACCAAGTCATCAGTCACTAGTGCTGAAGTGAGTCAAGATGGTCGGTACATAACAACTGCTGACGGATCTACTGTTAAATTCTGGGATGCAAATCAGTAAGTCAGGAACTCAAATGGTTTCATATTTTATGGTAAAGTTTCTTCTTGCTTGGTTTATGATGTTTTGTATTTGTTTCCAGTTTTGGCTTGGTGAAAAGCTACGACATGCCATGCACAGTGGAGTCGGCTTCACTGGAACCAAAATATGGGAACAAGTTCATTGCCGGGGGAGAAGATATGTGGATCCGTGTATTTGATTTTCACACTGGCAACGAGATTAGTACGTGCTCCAATATAAATTCATTTTCATCTAACATATATGGAGAAATATTTTTTTACCTGAAAGTAGATTTGGCTCTTTTGTTCTTTTAGCCTTAGTTGAGGTTTCTAATTCTGAATTCTTTTATTTTATTTGGGTGCAGCATGCAACAAGGGTCACCATGGTCCCGTTCATTGTGTGCGGTTCTCGCCTGGAGGGGAATCATATGCCTCGGGATCAGAGGACGGAACAATTAGAATATGGCAGACTGGCCCTTTGACCAATGAAGACACAGAAGTGCATGGAGCAAACGGATCAACTGGAAAGGTGAAAGTAATTGCAGACGAGGTCTCACGCAAGATCGAAGGTTTCAACATTGCAGATGAAGGGAAGTCTGGAGACAAGGAAGAGGCAGGAAACGAGTGATATTGGCCAAAGCACATAAAGATACAGTCTAGACTATTCTGTTTCTTCTTTTTGGTACCAATTTTTAGTTGCTTCTCATGTCAAGTTTGCCCTATAAATTTAGGTGCTTTCTGTTGCTTTTGTTCTGGCAGAATGTATATGCGACGACAACTATATATCGTTCTTGATCTGAACAGGTTCAAAGCTTTTGAAAATCAATAGAATTGGAAATGTTTTGGTTTTTCAACTCTATCTTATTATTCCTTGTGTTATTTTTGCTTCTGTTGCTCGCTCTTTATTTTATTTCCCTTTACCGATCTGAATTGCAGTTTTGCTTTGACAACTTGTGAAAGTTTCACTTCGAGCTTGCATTACTGTATTCTCATATAAAATTATGTCACTAGAGTACGACATAATATCTATTGATAGTCTGATATTGTATATTTTTACGCTTTGCAGATGATAAATTCTCCTAGAATAAACAAGACTGAGATATGATGAAGTTTTCATTGTCAATGCTCAGTGGCATTTATTTCATGAGCAGTCCTTCAAATCCTGCCATGTGGGACTCTGTGAAATGAAGGGTCCTGCCTTCTATGATTCGGGCCTCGGGGTTTCCAGTCCTACATAATTTATCTAGAAAAAATAAGAATTTATTTTTAAGAGTACACGAGTTTAGATTTTTACTCTTTATTCTTAATAAATGTACTTTTATTAGTGTAATTATTTAACTAAAAATGTTATGAATTAAAAGTAAAGAGTAAAAATCTTAATCTATGCACTCTTTAGGGATATTTGTCAAGATTACCTTAATATTTATTTTTTTTAAAGGTAAGAATATCTGTTGTTTTTTTTTTTCCCTAAATAACATATAATACAAAATATTGAGAGTAGAGTGAGTATTTTTAAAATATCAATTTATTTTCCTTTCAAAAAAAATTAATCTATTTCTGGTTATTTCCCTTTTTCAAGGGGATAATATATTCACAAATTTCTCAGTTAAAAAAAAAAAGAAACAAATTTCAGCTTATACAGCTGCATACGATAGAAAAAATCTAATCTTGATGAATAACTAGTTCCACTAATAAATTTGAATAAACAGTTTAAAAGGAATAAGTATCAAATTTTGAAACCTTACACTCAACAAGACACAACAATGATAGAGAATGAACATGATTTTTTTAACAAATCCTCTACAATTGATGGAATCATATCGATCGCCCATGGCACAAATACCACCTAACAACGCTAATATACAAACATAATAGATAATCAAATACTAAGAAACAACACAAATACACCAACAACACGAAATAAAAAGTATCGTTATTACAAAAAAAGAAAAAAGAAAAAAAATACACCCAAACTAAAAAGATAGATCCCGGCACCGTCATTAAACGACTCCGGTAAGGAGAAAAGGGTGAAAGAACCACTTTGGAAGCCTAAAAGCTTCGAGAAACACACAACAGGGTCAAAAAAATGTCGTCAAACTACAGCACTTGAACATCACACACCGCAATCGCCATTGAAAAATGAAATGCCACCTCCATAAGAAGCTTGCTACCACATAGAATTAAACCCCAAGGAAGTATAGCCATTGACTGATGGGAGCACAAGAATTATAGGTCGAAGCAAACGGCAGCCCACCTCCACAACAAGTTGGGTTTGCCCCATCAAAGGCGCTGCTCCACTCAGCGTCACCTTGACGGAGAATGTTAAAATATAAAACTATTGTTAGCCCACCTCCTAATAGCTTAAGCTTTTGGGATGGATTAGTAAACTAACATGGTATCAGAGCGGGAGGTCATGAGTTCAAATCCCCGTAATTGCACTCTTTATCCATATTTAAATTGTCATCACGTGTTAGGTCTTTAATATATCTCGGGCTTAAATATTCACATGTTGGGCTTTCTAATTAATTTACCCACACGATTGTCCACTGTCTAGCCCACACGTGAGAGGAAGTGTTAAAGTATAACTCTAACGGTATAAAATATTAAAGATTTTTTTTAATACGTTAATATACTATTAAGGTAAATTTTATATTTATCCAATTTATATAAATTTACATAAAAATTAAAAAATACACAAATTCAATAATTAAAAAAACTTACTAATCAGTCAAAATGTTATCACGTTGTGTTAGGAGCTTCAAGGGACCAGCTTTCCCAAATTAAAAATAAATAAATAAAAAACCAAAGAAAAAGAAAAGTCAGGATAATTACCATTATCGTAAATTAACAAACATAGGAGGGTCAGTTCCGTCATTGGGAACCTCGAATAAGTAATCCTCCTCCGAGGTTCACTTGGACCATTTAACGAGTCTTGCAAGGAAAGAGACCCTTTTTCTCCCGTTTCTTCATTCTCTCTCTTCTTCAACTATCTTTCTAGAGAGAGAAAGTAAGAGAGTAGTTGTGTTTGAGTTCGGGAATTTTTTGAGTTCGAAGAAGAAACCTTTTTCGTTTGTTTTTTTATTTTTGTTTTTTGGTTTTTTTTTTTGTTTTTGTTTAAGGGAGATGTCGGGGAAAGGGGCGAAGGGTCTGATTACGGGCAAGACATCGGCGGCAAACAACGCCAACAAAGACAAGGACAAGAAGAAACCCATCTCTCGCTCTTCTCGTGCCGGTCTTCAGGTTTATCAATATTTTCTCTCTCTTTCTTCTTTCTGGGTTTTGATTTGTTCTTCTTTTGCTTCTGGATTATATTTATGGGTTTTTGAATCTTTTTCTAGAGACCCCAAATTTTTGAGAATGGGGTTGTGTTTTTCTGTTTGTGCTTTGCTCCCAGAAGAAAAAACAAAAAGAAAAAATAAGCTGAGAGAAAAATTGTTATTCACTTTTTCTGGGACTTTTTTTTTCCTGGTTTTTTTTTTTTAATTGTTCATAGATAACAATATTGTTGAGCTAACCCTAACCACTGGTTTTACCTGTTCTACTAAGTTGGTTGAGTTCTTCATGTTTTAGAGACAAAAAATAATATACAATCTTGTATAAGTATCACATCTCAGATTGCTTATACCTTGAATGGAATTTATAACTTAATGTATTCAAACATTTTTGTTTTATGTGAGCCTTTTCTTAACTAACAACCATGTGGACGGTACTCGGTTTCGATTGGGTAATTTTGTAGATTAATATGAAAGCTTTGTATGTTGTTTTGATAATTTCTATGTGAATTTTCATCCTTGCAGTGTGGACATTGTAATTTGAGATTTGTCTTGGTTCAAGTTCTAGCTAACTTGGTCAACCTCGTGTTTGGTTTCTAATAGAGTAGTTTAGCAAAGCCCGAAAATAGTCCTTATGGTATGTCTGCTTCATTCTTTGATTTGTGGAGACTATAAAAATTGATCTCGTTGATGCTATTACGACTTAAGAGACTTTTTGCCGAGGCAACTAGATGTTGTCTTTTAAAATTGAAATGAAACGTTTATTCTCTTCTTCAATATATATATATATATATATATATGTATGTATGTATATGTGATTGAATTCGAAGAATGAAATTTTTGTGACCTTTGAAAAGCCCCTAATTTTATCAATTTACATCGACTTAAACTTTCATGTTCTCTAATTCTACAGATGAAGATGTTTTTTACCTGTAATTATTGATTGTGTTAGACATTTCAACCCCAAATGCATATTAACAGAAACACTACTTTTTGATCATATGAACGGCTTACAACTAGTCTACCTCTCTTTTTCCTTCCTTTAATACACACAACTAAATATCGACTTCTCGGTTATAGTGTAGTCTGTACTGATATTGATGAACTAGTAATATCTAGTTTTTTCTCTTTTATGCTCTGGGCCTAATTTGATTTTCAAAATTGCTCCTCTGCATGTTCTTCCAAACTCCAGAAGCTTATTTTCATCTCTTATGTTTCCATGTAAACTTGAATTTAATGGAATACCTCTTTGCATACTTGCATGGTAGCTACCACTTTGGATGCCTGTGAGATTGTGTTACATTGTGCGCCGTGATTAATTTGCGCAATTCCACCTAGAATGTAAAGAACACACACATATCTTGTAGCGATTTTCACTGCCACTTCATGGTGGTTTTTGTTTTGTTTTGGTGTTCTTTTTTTTGTTCTTTTCCATTTTCAATTTGTGTACTTCAAATCCATTTGTCTTAGATTTATGCTATGGCTAATGAATAATAGAAGTGGAAACTAGTAGATACTGTATAATGTCAATTTGTCAATTTTGTTGGTATAAATTCTGCCATAAACAATATTATTATCATAATCAGAAGATTCTATCCCATTCATGAATTGGTTGTTTGATGTTGTTTGCAGTTCCCAGTTGGTCGTATCCACCGTCTTCTGAAATTAAGGACAACATCCAATGGGAGAGTAGGAGCTACTGCTGCTGTTTATTCTGCGGCGATCTTGGAGTATCTGACCGCAGAGGTGTTGGAGTTAGCTGGCAATGCAAGCAAGGATCTCAAGGTGAAGCGCATCACTCCCAGGCATCTTCAGCTTGCCATCCGTGGAGACGAAGAACTCGACACTCTGATCAAAGGAACCATTGCTGGTGGAGGAGTGATTCCTCACATTCACAAGTCACTCATTAACAAGTCCTCGAAGGAGTAGGCTTCATAACGGACCAGACCGTTTCTTCTGCTATGACTGAAATCATGAATTCTCTTTTCTTTCGGTATTTTAGAGCAGGATCATGCAGTTAATTATGTTCTTAATTTGTTTTTAGTGGTACTTGATCTTCTAGATACTCATCTTTTTCAGCTGATATCTTGTTGTGGATAATGTCCTTAATATGACATTTTTTTTTTCTTTCCTTTAACCTTGGGTTTACTCTAGAAATCAGTTTCTCCTGTATGTTTCCAAGTCAGAAGTCACGGGTATTGTTCTGAATTTTCAGTTTTACCAAACGGCGTGTTATGACTTTTCTACGTGATACTTTGGAGTTATTAGATTCCTTGAATTGTACTATTCAGTTTAATGCAAACTCCCAACTACCCCCACTAAACAAACTCCAGCCCTTCGGTGTCGTGAACCAAGTACTTCCAGCTTTGAGCAGCCGTGTTCATCTCAATAGAGCTACTTACAAAAGGTGGATCTCGCCAGATGGGTACGCAGAACTCTCTATTATTTTGTAAGTGATGAGGTTTTACAGGATAAAAATAGTAGAAAATAGGCCAATATAAAAAGCGTAAGAGGTTAATTTTTAATTATAAAAATTAATAGGTTATAACTTATCAAGTTATAGATAAATTTGTTAAGTTATGGTTCATAATCAGATAAGTTATGGACAATTATGAACAATAACTTATCAAGTTATGGTTCATAACCAGACAAGTTATGAATGAAAACAGTAATTTAACTTATTTATTAATTTATGTAAACTATTGGCTAATTAATTTTAATTCATCTCAAATTTTGGTCTACTTCTCTCTTTTTCCCGATAATTTTTCTTTAGCTTTTTATTGATTGCCCTGTTCCAAGGGGTCCTTTGGGTCGGGGGTAAATGCCCTAGAGCATCAGTGGCCATCCACATTAAAAAAAAAAAGAAAAAAAAGAAACAAGAGCCCTGAGGCTTTAAAGGAAACTGCTATAACTTTTAAGCTTAGATTGGCATATGTCAATTTGTCTTTGCAGAGAATATCACAATCACATCATCACTATATTTAAAATAAGAATTATTATTTTACAACAAAATTCAAAAAAAATTTAAACTCGAGTTATAATTTTATTCAAGTTCATATTCTTTTGTAAAATTTGAGTTTGAACTCGAATTTGAGGCTAAACTTGAATTCAAGTTTTCCCTTCAACTCGAGTTCATAAACTCAAACTCAAATTAATGAATAATATTTTTTCTATTATTAAAAATTTCATAATTTTGTCGTTTTAATTTTAATTGAGATGATTTTTTTTCTATACATTCACAATGAAAAGACGAATAAAATCACACATATATACCCTATTAAAATTTTTCATCACCATTGAGTTTTTACTAAAATACTATATAACTACAAATTTAAGTTTTAATCCACTCTAACACAAACTCAAAAAGATTCTCAATTCAAATCATAACTCAAATGTGCACATTCAAACACAAACTTAGGGCCCGTTCAATCAGGTGATTCAAATTTTTAATTCGAATTTAGATGTGACTTTATGTGAGAGCTTTTTACTGTAGTAAAAAAAGTTAAATGTGACTGTTTCTGAGAGTTTTTTACTGTAACAAAACTCAAGTTATAACTCAAATTCAATTCAAAATTATCAATCAAATCACCATAACTCAAAAATACAAAAAAACAACCCCCAAATATATTTTTAAAATACTGGTCTGTATCCGACTACAGTATCACTATCTCACTGAGATACTCGCCGATATCTGGTCACAAAAGGAGTTTCTTATCGAGATACCCGGCAGTATCCGACAGACAACCGCCAAAGGTACCAGAATATCGGTATTTAGTTACGATACTAGGCAGTATCCATCGCAATACAAGTTATCAATCGGTGACCACTGAGTCACCGATCGGTAACCATCGAGTTAATAGCCCGCACCGCCCACAACAGCCAAAACCCGCCATTAGTAACGGTGGCCAACCGAAAAACCAAATAACACGTGGGAAAAAAAAACAAAAAACAAAATCACAGAGAAACTGTTGACGGTGTTTTTCCGACAACTCGTAATTACCTCTTCAAAAACACTCACAGTTCAATCAAAGATAAAAACTGAAAAATAATGTAAAGGAGACCGTTATTTTATAGTGGTTCGGCAATAACTCTTTGCCTAATCCACTTGTGTATGCACTAATATTTCAACCGATTACAAGCTTTTTCTTAGTAATGAAATGATGTCTAACCCTTTTCTGGGTGTTCTGTGCTCTATTTATAGGCCTTTATAAGTGACCTTGCCTTCCCCGTTCTCAAGGAGGAAGCCATCTTCCATCCTCAATATGCAGGAGGGTATGTGAGTTTTCATGATAACAATATCAGAAAATGTGGCTGACTCCTCTCATCTGCCGCCCGATTTACTGACTCCTGCAGTAGTCATTGGATCGATGCTTTCTTCCTCGAGTTGACAAGACTGTTGACGGGTTTGACTCGGCAGGATGTCTCGACGTAGTGGCCCTCAGAGGTTGAGTCACTATCCTCGACGCCTCTCTTCACGTGCGATCTCTCGACGTAAAGGGCACCTTAGCTACAGCCGTTCTCTCGACACCAGCGACCGATTCCCAACAGGGAGTCTCGGCGCCTGTCGTCGAGAGAGTGGTCGATTTCTCGACCACGGCGTAACAGAAACATTCACCTGGAACCACCATCATCAGACTGTACTTCCAAAAAAACGTACAAAAATTACAAAAGTATCAACAAAAGCACAAATAATGTATAAATTCACACAAAAAATTCCAATAAAATAATACCACAACTCCATAAAATCCAGGTAAAATTTGAAAAAAAAAAACAAAAAACATATTCAATCAGGCCTTGGTTAGGAGATCAACGAGAAAGAGTTCGCCAACTCCACCACGGAGGAGATCTGGCCTCAAAACTTCGAAGGAACTTGCCATCTCCACAACGTCGAAGAGATCTTGCCTTCCTTGGTGCCGGCGTTGGGGAGGCGTGAGGGAGATTACCAGATGTTTTGGCACCTTTAATCATTTGAGCCGAAGAAGTTCTAGCTGATTTGAGATCTCATCGCAGCGGCATCGTTGTCGAGGGTGGGAAGCAAAACTCAGATCGACATCTGAAATATTCGGTGCTCTCCTCGACGCAGATCGACGTGGACTTCGACGGAGAATCTCGCCGGTGAGAAGGAAGATGGCCGACAACAGTGAGAGGGAAAAGAGCAAAGAGAGAGAGAGAGAGAGAGACGACGGGGCTGGGCTTGGAGAAAAGAGAGAGAAGAATGGAGGAGAAAAGAGAGAGAAGAATGGAGGAGAAACAACAAATTGGGCTGAGAAGAAAAGAACCGTAATTGAAGTGAGGATATTTTAGTCTTTTTCTCCCAAATTTTGTTCTGCCATATGGTAGAAAAACTGACAGTTTTCCCCCTGTATACATGTCGATCAACATATGTTCTTCGTGGCATTTTTCTTGAATATCTCTCCGAGGATTGCATGCCTTTTCGAGGAAAGCTCGACAGGTAAGGATTGATATAATAAACGATTCGAAATGCGTATAACATTATTTTTTTTATTAAAATTTTATTTTTGTTATTGCTATTAGCAGTCATTTATAAACTCCAAAAGTCCTAGGTCAAGTAAATTAAATAAAAAATTAAGTATAGTAAAAAAAAAAAGATAATTATTACTGCCAAATTACACTTTTATGTGATTGTATAAAGAGAAGTTAACAGAATAAATTAAGGCAACTTTTTAATCAAGGCATCGTGTTTGGATTGCCATCTTCCGACAACTTTGTGAAGTGAATCATATTTGACTTGATGTTTTCCAGCACAATTAGTAAATAAGTCAATAAAAATGACCAACTAACAAGAATTACAATCCCTACTCGCTAATCACTATATTGGCAAAGGGTCCGCAAGTTGGTTAAAGGGAAAAAGGACGCAGGGTCAAGGGGATTATTCTAGAAATTATACTTTTGAGTACGTCCGAATTGTGCTTCTTGTTTCATTTCTCTTGTTTTTATCCTGTTTGTACTTTGTTCTGTTGTACTGTTATTTTGTCGTTGATATTCTACCAAGGAAATAAATAAACAAACAAACAGGCCTTAGCTGTCATTCCACTCACTTCCCATTTTCTGCGATGAAGATCAGATAGGAAGATTTATGTGCTCGGAAACAAAATTGCATTATCTGTAGCTTTTAAGTTGTGCTATGCTTGGTGAAACACAGAAACAAAATCCACACTAATTCATTCATAGTTCAACAGAAATAATGAAAAGAGCAAATAGATAATAAATTTAGTAGGACCTTCCAATTCCATCATCATAAAAATCCGTCACAAATGTTCTACAATCTAGCAGTGAATAAACTCGTACAATTATCCTATTTAAAATGCTCAAAATGTAGTCAACTAGACTAGACTGCCAAGAATCCAGAAATCCAATAACTCCATAGAATGCCACACAAATCCCACCACCCCAAATAAATAAATGTTAATTAATCTTGCTCTCATTATCCCCAGAGACCATCATTAGGAAAGTCAACAAAACATTTCAACCAGACAAAACCTCATCCAAACAAACAGCATCATCAACAAAAATACAGTGACACAAGAATGACTATGAGGAAGTACCAAATTTGAATTGATGTTTTAGATGGCAGACACCTTTGGAACCTCTACTGGGAACTGATGGATCTCGTCCATCCATGGGTTCTTTTCCTTTGCTGGGTTTATAGTCCTTAAAGCCTTCCAGACAGCACTATTGCACTTGAACCCTGACCCGAAAGCTATTTGCCATGTCCTATCTCCTTTCTTCATCCTCCCCTTGGCTTCGGAATAAGCCAATTCGTACCAAAGAGAACTGCTTGAAGTGTTTCCAAATCGATACAGGGTCATCCTTGATGGCTCCATGTGCCAATCAGACAGCTGCAAGTTCTTCTCCAATTCGTCCAAAACAGCTCTTCCTCCGGCATGAATGCAAAAGTGCTCAAAGGCTAGCTTGAAATCAGGGATGTAAGGCTTGATCTTCTTCTTAAAAAGTTTCTTCGCAACCAATGTAGCAAAGAAAAGTAGCTGCTCTGACATTGGCAGCACAAGAGGGCCTAATGTGGTGATGTTGGTCTTCAAAGCATCACCTGCCACTGCCATGAGTTCCTTTGATAGAGAAACACCAATTTTCCCATTGGAGTCTTCTTCTTGGGTAACACAGGCAAAGCACTTATCATCAGCACCCTTGTGAGTACGGACTGTGTTCACCAACTGGTATTTTGATCTTCTTCTGTCGGACCTTTTGTTTGAGAGGAGTATAGCAGCCCCTCCCATTCGGAATAAACAATTCGACACAAGCTTTGATCGATCGTTACCAAAGTACCAGTTCAATGTAATGTTCTCCATGCTGACAACCAGTGCGTAGGAGTTGGGATGGACCTGAAGAAGATCCTTAGCCAGGTCAATCGAAAGAAGACCTGCACTGCAACCCATTCCACCAAGATTATAGCTAATTATATTCCCTCGAAGCTTGTAATGATTGACAACCATCGCCGAAAGTGATGGAGTTGGATTGAACAAGCTGCAATTCACAACCAAGATTCCAATGTCCTTAGGTTTCACTGAGGTCTTCGCCAATAGCTCATCAATTGCACCAAACATCACAGCTTCAGCCTCTTTCCTCGCTTCTTTCATCGATGGGTTTGGAGGAATGTTGAGCACAGCCTCTGGAAGGTAAGTCGAATCCCCAAGGCCAGATCTCTGAAGGATCTTGTGCTGGAAGTCAAGATTCTCCTCTGTAAAAGTACCAGTCATCCGAGACTGGTCCATGAAAATCTTCTTCGTGCATTTACGGGGTTCTTCTGGTTTGTAGCAGGAGAAGTTGACAAGATACACAGGGCGAGGACGGGTGAAGAAATATAGCGTGCACAGGAAAACAAGGAGGGTCGAGCAAATGATAACTGAAATCAAGTTGAATTGGAGATGCTCCCAGAGATCATAAAGATCTTGGAGCGAAAATGTCGAAAGCTGAGCCACAATTACAACAACTAGAGGGGAAAGGAAGAGGAACATTCCATGGGTAATAAGGTAATGGTAGCCGAGCTTAACATATTTTAGTTTGACGGATTTTTTGAAGTCTGGGAGGTTTCTTGAGGATGATGATGATTGTGGTGGAATCAAGGGGGTCTCTGGTTTTGGATCACTCATTGTTCCCCTGATGGACATTTCAACAAATTAAGGATTTGGGTCAGAATAAAATTCAATAAAACTCCATAAATTGCAGTCAATCTGAAAGGCACAAAATGGAGAAACTAAATTGAAATCAAAATGATGTAAAAAGTTACATGGGTACTAAATTGGAAGAAACAAAAAATGGAGGGTTTTTTTCTTTCCTTCCTCAAAACATTCGTCAATCTACATCAACAACAAGTTTCAAAAAAAAAAAAAAAAATCTACATCAACAACTAGAAAAGAAATTCTCTGATTTACCAATTTAAAGAGTACAAAAGCTATATAATTCTATCTCTCTAGCGGATGAAATCCAGCCACATATCAGCAATCCCAGATCGGAATTTTCACATAAACAGCATAATGAGGAAAAAAGAACAATACCCATTTTTCATATTCACCTCAAAGTATTAGAACATTCAACAAATTGAAAAAATTCATATCATGAAATGAAACAAACATGAAAAAAGAACACAATGAAAAATCTCAAAAGACGATCCCAGATTCAAAAACTAACCTCTAGAAGCCGAGTTCCACCACAAACCGCAGGAATCTCGCCAGAGAAACCAAAGGGAAAGGCGCGAGAGAGAGAAAGAGAGCTAAATAAAAAGGATTAATTATATTTAAAAAAAAAAGAAATAAAAAAAAGAAGAGAGACAAAACAGAAGTAACCGGTAATAAAGAATTTGAAATTCAAATAAAATGTATGATAACATGAATTGGAATTAGGAGGACTAGTAGTGCGTGGTGCGTGAAGGGGGAGAATTTATAGAAGTGGAGGAGACAGGAGACACGTGGATTGTTGGATTCTTGTTTTCATCAACCAGCAACGCATTTGCATTTTGCATTTCCATAAACGACGCCATTCACCACGCGTTTTGTCAAGGCGGCGCTTTTTCATTATTCTTCAATTTTATGACTTTTTTTACAGGGGAAAATTTTGACCATTCTTTATCATACCACCTAACGGTTCTAGTCTTTCCAAGTTATCTCGGAAAGGAAAAAAATGCAATCGGTTATTTGACTTTGGTAGAACGCGTTTTCTTTTTTTCTTTTTTTTTTTTCAAAGAGTTTTTTTAGTAGGTCTTAAAAAAGATGAACTACGGAAAAATTTATGTTTCTATTTGTTCTATATATTTTTAATTTGATATAATTTTAACGAAATCTTACAGTTAAAAACTGATTATATCGATAAGAAAATCATATAAAAAAAAACTCATTTTTTTGGTCGATAGTAGAGTATGATTTGTTTCTAGCAGATTTCTATAATAGTTTTTTTAGCATATTTCTATAATAGTCTTGAAAAAAAAAAACTATAAGTAGGTCTTTGTTTCGTTAAATCTGTATAACAAATTGTATGCTTTGATTTAAAAATAATAATAATGTGATTTTAACTATATCTAATAGTCAAAAACATGTAATACCCATATCAAATCCTACCATAAAGGACCATTGTTTTTAACCATTTGATGATATTTTGATGGAAGTTCTCTCTACTTTTAAGAACATTGGCGTTCTTACTTAGCAACCGTTAAATTTGTGTTATTTTTTCAATCTGAAATTTAAGATTTAATGGTTGATAAATAAAAAACACCGATATTTAAAAAAAAAAAAGAAACACCAAAAAAAGTCTCTGATTATAATTTGTTAAGGACTACTTCTTTCTATAACACTAAAAAATGTGTTTTTTTAAATAGTATTGATTTTTATTTTTTATAACACAGTAATCTATACATACTTAGGCTTCGTTCATTTCACCGATTCGAGTTTTCAGTTTTAGGTTTCTACAGTAAAAAGCTCTTAGAAAATGTCACATCTAACTTTTTTTGCTACATTGAAAAGCTCTCTAAAAATGTCATATCTCAGCACGAATTAAAAACTCGAATTCGCGAAGTGAACGAGGCATAATAAGTTTTTTAAACCTATTGTAGCGGCTACAGTGATTTTGACCAAAACACTCGTTTTGGTTAAAATGAGCGTTTTGGCTTTGAGTTTCTTTATTAATGCTTATTGTTTCCTTTACATATTCTCTTTTTTCCTTTACTATTTTCCTCAAAATTTTATATTTTTTGTTCCCGCCCTGGTCTAACGGTTATGGTCTTTCCAAGTTATCTCAGAAAGGGGTAGAGCACTTTTATTTAAAGTCTATTTAAAAAGTATATTTAAATTATGATTTTTTATTTTAATATTTAAATTTTAAATTTTTTAAAAGAAAAAAATTATAGCAAAATTAATGATTTAAATTTGAATATACGAAACAAATGAGATCTAAGAGTTTTTCTAATAGGTCTTGAGAAAATGAACTATAAAAAAAATTGTGTTTCTATCTATTCCGTATACTCTTTTAATATGATATAATTTTCACAAGATTTAACAGTTAGAAACTATTCCTGTCAATAGGAAAGTCATACTAGAAACTCTTTTTTTTTTTTTTGATAGATAGTAGAGTATGAATTCCTTTCTAACAAATTCCTATAATAGGTCTTGAAAGAAACGAACTATAAATAGCTCTTTGTTTTGACATGTATGTATAGAAAATTGTATGTTCTGAGTTTTTTTTTTTAAAATTAATATGATTTTAACTAAATATAATAGTCAGAAACATATACTACCTGTATCAAATCCTAGCCTAAAAGGACCATTGTTTCTAACCATTTGGACACGTTTGTTTAACCGTATTGTATAATAATATATTAATACAATGTTTAATGTGATCATCGTATTGTATAAACTAATACAAATGGTAAATTAATACGGTCTATGTCGTATTAATAAATACGACTAATTTTTTACATACTGTATTATATTATTCTATAGCGGATCCATGATTCATGTCGGGATTAGGCACGACAGGAAGTCGGGGTCGGGCCGACATAAAGTCATGTCAGAACCTATAATTGTTTAAAAATTGAGGGGTATAATGCATTTTTATATATTTTTAAAAAATTACATTTGACCCCTCAATTTTTGCAAAATTACATTTAACCCTAAAATTCTTTACAAATCTACATTTTGACCCAAACTTTTTATAAAATTATGTTTTGACCCTAAAAATTTTAGAAAATTATTTTTTGACCACAATATTTTTAAAAAATTACATTTGACTTTAAAATTTTTAAAATTTTACATTTTAACCCTTTATACAATACGCATAACACTAAATACCGTATTGTCTTATGATAATACAACACAATACAACATAATATAATACACCTTATACAATACAATACAATACAAGCTATCAAATATGGCCTTGATGATATTTTGATTAGATTGACGTCTATGTGACATGGTCACACAATAATCAACTATAAATCCAACCCAAAAAATAATTTATTCTGATTACAATAACTTTTTATACTACACAAAATAATAATCTGTGGTGATTATTTAAATAACTTGAGCTGATAGTGATTGAAAGAACTAAAATTAATTATTGTGAAATAATGTTTAGTACGTTTCTTTTAAAAATCAATCTGTTGGTTAAATGTGTTTTTGATTAATTGTATTTTTAGCAGCAAAAAGGAAAAGAAAAAAAAAGATTAACGGTATCAATTTTTTCCAAGGAAGGCATCCATGTGAAACCAAGATAGGTAGGAGTAAATGACACACAATTTTTTTTTTTTTTCAATATATACACATATATATATATATATATATGTATGTAAATAAAAAAAAATGACACACAATTTCAATACATACATACATACATATTCAAATAACACAATTCAATTGGAAAGTGTAGATACAAACAACGAATGGTTGAGGAACACACAAAATCTGTAATGTTTAATTTTCCATTCTTCACATAGAAACTTCTAGAGATGCAAAGTGAGCATCTTACATTTGCATTCGAAGGTGCAATTTATCAAGAAAATTAAGAATAGCACATAATTAATAATTTGTAACAGGAACTATTTCTTGGGGATGAACTAATTGAAAGTTTAAGTTCGCAGGCAGTTTAGAGTGACTGAAAACTTTTATAGTTCCACGAGTCAAAGTGAAAATTTGGTTGGAAAGTTCATTAATTTTCCTAATCCTATTCCTAATTTTAGAAGTTTCCATGATGACATAAGCGTGTGCATGCGCATCTTCCTTGGACCTAAATTTAATCCCTAAACAACATTGAAAATTTGTCGAAAATCTTGAAATGAGCTGTTGGACTGGGACTTAACGAGGCAAAATGCAAATCTCTTCATGCTTCCTATAACTCCAAGTGATCATTTCAGACTTCATGTCACATCACATGCCGTATGCCAAGGGGGAAAAGAAAAATTTTAGTACGAAACTACGTTGTTCATTTCATCGATTTAAGTTTTCAATTTTAGTTTTGATACAGTTAAAAGTTCTCATAAAAAATTATATTTAATTTTTTTTACTACAGTTTAAAACTCACATAAAGTCACATCTGAGCTTGAATTAAAAACTCGAATTAACGAACTGAACGAGGTCTATGAATATAATATATGTACAGTGCATTCGAAGGATTCTTGTATATGTATATATATTCTATATGGGTGGACCTATCCATAAAAGAAATATTATTATTATTATTATTTAAAATGTTAAACGATTGGTTCAAATCAAACCTCAAAAATATTTGACAAACGCTTGTTCATTCATAGTATGCTTATTTTATAAACTCAGACTTTAAAAATTAATTCTGTTATAATATTTTTTTTAAAAAAATTTAAATTTTAAACGATAAAATTAAAAATCATTATTTGAATATAGTTTTCCAACCGTCTTTAAATTTTTTTGGTTCAAATCATTTAAACCTGTCATCAAACAGGCTCCATGTTATTTTATTTTTATTTTTATTTTTTTTTTCCACTGAGGATTGATAGCACTTGAGCAAGGAACCGAGTAGGAGATGTGGATTTAAGACGATCGACAAGTGTGAGGATACGTGTGCCAAGATATTAATAGCGATGCCAAGAACGACAAATGCAAATTGTAACGGGGGCAAGGCAACACAGTTAAAGAGTTATTGTCCATTAAGGAAACTAACGAGAAGTTTCTGTCCATTTGTATGTTTCATTTTATTTTGGTGATGCAAGTCTATTTGTTTATTTATTTCTACTTCAATAATTGCATAATTGATGGTCAAATACCCATAAATTGACCAGATACCCATTGAAACTTGAAGGGGAATGGTCAAATTTGGAAGAAAGAATCAACCAACTCACTATATTAGGACTTCCAATAATGTTTTGCCACTTGCTTTAATTTGATTTTCCAATTTCCATTCTCAAAAAAAAAAAAAAAAACCGACCATCAAGTACTCTGCCTTAATTTCTTTCCCAAATTTGATGCTAACATTGTTTATGAGTAACCATTCAAGTTATATATTTCAAAGTAACCTTAAAATCTTTCTCGCCTTGTCTCTTCTCCAAATTCAGTCAAGGTTTTCTATTCTACTAAGAGTTCTTCAGTTGACATGTTGAGTATAACATAAGAATAAAAGACAACATAAATAATGCCACTATACATTGTGGCAAGGACGGCAAGGCCAGCATATATGTAATTCTATATGAATAATAAAATGTTGTACCATGAAATTTTGGAGAAATCATGGTCACATCACATGGAAACAGAAACGTAACATGCTGCGGAAAATCTTCAAAATCTCTCTTTCTGAATCGTCGTAACGAGCAAGGAAACAACCCGTCTTAGGCTCGAGACCATCAGAAATAAGACGCGATTGCAAAATGTTTTCCTTGTTGGTTTTCTACTGAACTTTATTACAGTGTCAAATGACAATGCCTACTTTCATTTTTCCTAAACTATCTCCTTGATTAGTATGGTCCGGTAAAAGAGATAAAATTCCTATAAGGTTTTAAAACGTGTGGTCATAAAAAAATGTAGATAAAAACTATATTAGCGGCCCCAAAAAAAATCAAAAGAACACATCACATAAAGCTCACATCACAGAAAGGAAACTTCAATGGCTACTACCTTTCAACATTTGCTCCTTCCACCTTCTCCTTCGCTAAATAAGGTCACTTCTTCTCCTACTATTTCATGGATTTCCTGCAAAACCAGTTCGGATTCGATGCCTTCTTTGGACATCAATTCACTCTCAAAGCGGCAGAGAGGAGAAGTTCTAGTCTCGGTTGCATTTAATCCATCTGGGAATTATGACCTCTCTTTGTTTGATGATGAAGATGGTATGTACCGACTCGTGACGAAAAGTTCTGGAATTTGTGACTTTCATTACAAATTTCTCGCACTCTAGTTCAGAACTTGTCTTTGGAAATATTCTAGTGTGCTAATTTGATAATTTACTAGTTCATATTGATGGAAAAAGTGAGGAAAATTTGTGACTTATGGTGTGGCAAGACTCTTGTTTATTTTAGACTAGTTGGGAGGCAGAAAGAAAAATTTTTAAGATTTGTCATGCATTTCTTTTTTTTTTTTTTTTTTTTGTTTGAGAAAGATTTGTTATGCATGTTCCCTTGCAATAAGAATGAGTTTTGAATTAACTAAAACCATTTATTATTAGAGTTATATTTGAATTTTGACTTAAAAACGTGTAAAGGTTGACATATATTGATATGTTATTCTATTTTATGCTCTAATCGATTTTTGCCATAAATTTTATGTTTTGGAATTTATAGGAGGAAAAGTTTTAATTTTTAGATAATTTAAGAAATGGCAATTTTGTAGTTATAGTTATTAAGTGAAAAAGTTGATATGTCAACCAACGAGAACCAAATGCCAAAATTTAAAGTATAAGATACTTAGAACTAAATTTAGCCCCAATGCATCGAAGATGCTCTTAGTGAGATTCATTCTTATCAAGTCAATTATTTGGCAACAGGGTTTTCATACAGATTATAGACTCATTGCTTATCCCTTTGAGTTATTTTTTCCTAACCAACAAGATAACTGTGCATTGTTTTGTTGACAGATTCACCAAAAGTTGAACCTCCATTGCCACCAACTGAAGGGAGATTTGAAATAGTTATCAATAACAACATAATTAGCCGGCTTGACTTGTCTCCATTCCAAACTGTAACCGGAATTACCTCTCCTTCATCAGGTATCCTCTAACCAACTATGAAAAAAAATCTTGTTTGATATGTTCTCAGTTGTTTATGACGACATAGTAAGTGACAAAATTTTACTGTTAATATGCGGTTTAGTCGATCCAAAAGAGTTTCTTGAGCGAACAATTGGCTTCACCATAAATTACATCAGGGAAGATCCAAATGATATTCGAGAACTCTCCGAAATCCCCGACATAAGACTCTGGTTTTTGAGGCTTGATGCTGCTTATCCTTGGCTGCCCGTCGTGTTGGACTGGCGGGCAGGAGAGCTTGCTCGATATGCTGCCATGTTGGTTCCTCACCAGGTACTGACTTTTAATTGATCACAAAAATTAGATGTCAATCTAGCCCAAACATGTCAAATAGTATTTCCTGAATGGATGAATAACCATTCACTATAGCTGATTAAAATGGTTCTCTGGTCTAATATTTGTGAACAATTGTTTCGACAGATGAGCATGAAAATGGGTGTTGTGTTCAATCCAGAGGCACTGGAATTGTTCATCTTGCATAAAGTCTTCATTGTGTATTCATGGTTAAAGGAACATGAAATTCCAAGGCCTAGACTGAAGACCGGTGACATGGCTAGGATGCTCGGATTTGGAATTGGTGATGAGCTTTTTGACTTGATTGACAAACACCAAGTTTCTACATCGTAAACCAAAAAGACTAAAGATCCCACATTTTTTCCACAAGATTTTCAAGATCAAGAATTATGTTCAGTAATTCCCCTTGACTTGTGTTAATCAGTACTGCAAGAAGAAGGAGCTGCACAAAACCCCTAGATGAAGAGGAGAGGAGTAATCAGTGTCAAAAAGGAGCTGAATCCACAACAAAGACTTAATAGACCAAGAAGAGCTCAATTTCTTCTGTAATTAGAAAGAGCATAGTATTTTGCTTTTTTTTTTTTTTTTGGAACTTCAACTATTTATGGGGGACCTCTAGATTTGATACAATGTTATCTGTGGCTTCCATTACAAACAGAAATAACGAAAAAAAGAGGTCAAAATTCTAAGTGTTACAAAGGGTCTGTTGTGTATAAGCCAGTAGACTTGCAAAGGGTCTGTTGTAATGTATTTTTCAATTCTTCACCTAGAAACTTCTAGAGATGCAAAGTGGGCATCCTACTTTTGCATTCCAAGATGTAATTTATCAAAGAAAAAGAAAAGCGCATAATCAATAATTTGTAACGGGAATTATTTCTTAGAGATGAACTCATTGAAGTTTAAGTTCTCAGGCGGTTTACAGCGACGAAACTTTTAATTCTACGAGTTAAAGATCCCGTTCATTTTGCTTGTTCGAGTTAACAACTTGAGTTAAAAAGTAAATTCATGTGAGAAAAACACCGTAGTAGAAAAGGTTGAATTTGAATTTTTATGGGAGAAAATACTACAGTAGAAACTTGAGTTAAGATTAGAACTAAATGAAACAGAGTTAGTGAAAATTTAGGTCGACAGTTCATTAATTTTCCCCAATATCATTTGTCCTAGGTTGATAGAAACGTCAATACGAGGAAGTTGAGTAATGTGGCTGGAGTCTTTCCCGCGCTTTCTCTAGGTATTGGAGAAGTTTACATTATAAGTGATAACATAAGCGTGTCTGCAAAAATTTTTTCCTTCTTGGTTTTTTACTGAACTTTATTACAGTGACAAATGATAATGCCTACTTTCATTTTTCTTAAACTAACTCCTTGATAAGTATCATCTGGTAAACTGAGCATGAAAAATATGTATGTATTAATTAGAAGAAATAATTTTTATTTATTTATTTATTTTTTATACATGTATTGAAAAACTAGTATATCTTCTGATATTTTGGTCAAAGGGAAATTGTTAACTCTCAAAATGCTTAAACAAACTTACATAAATAGATTAATTAAAATCAAGCAGAATAATTGGTAATTGATTTGCTGATTTACCAGGTTGGCTGCAACAGAGTAAAATCACACTTCTCTGCTATATTTTTATTTGAAATTAAAAGAAAAACTAAACAAGGGAAAGAACTTTGTGTTCCCAGTGTCATCAAAATATCAATCCAAGTCAGGTTCTTTTGCCCACAATTGATCCATTACCATCAAATTCTCCATAATCCTGTCACCGAAAACTAAAAGAAGTCGCATTAGTACCCTTGCATATATTAGGCCTGCTAACTGAATATAAGCAAGTAACAAAAAAACAACTGAATATGAGCAAGTAACAAAAAAACATTCAACTCAAAAGACTAACAAAATCATTACCTTGTACAACCACCAAGACTCCAGCAGTTCAAAGAGAAAAAAAAAAAAAAAAACGGAAAAAAGAAAAATTGTATAAGAATGTGTTTTAGCAAAAGGAAAAACAGAAAATAAAAGACTTGCATATCCTTTACTTAACCAGAGACGAGTGAATTGTGTTTTATCAGGTCAATAAAGATAAAAATAAAAAACTAAGTTTAAGGAGGGTTGGAGGGATGGAGAATGTGAAAGATGGAGAGGATTATGATAATTCTTTATGTTGTTCAGTAAGAGGGAGGGAGAGTTGAGAGGATAAATGATAATTTTTTATTTAATTACTATATTATATGTTTTGTTATTTGTTAATAATTTCTTTTGAAGGGTAAAAAATTCAATTTTTTTTTAATTTAGGGTGGATTAGTTAGATCCTTCATCAATAGAATGATCCAAAATGGTAGGCACGGAAGGCACTCTCTCTCTCCATATTTCCTCTCCCTCCTCTTCTCCTTCTGTCCAAACAAAGGATTCACCCTCTCCCTCCACCCCTCTTCCTCCCTCCTACCAAACATACCCTAAAAGAAGAACAGGGCAACCTTCAAAACAAAAAAATTTAGGGAAAAACAACCTTGTCTTTTAAGACCAATCCAAGTCTAAATTTTTATTTTGGTGAGATAAATATCCCTCAAGGCCTCAGAGTGAACCTGTCTTGAACTAACAGAATAATCCCGTATTATTAAAGACAGACAAACAAGTTACCAAGGCATTTCACAATTGGACCCAATTCATAAATTGCCCAAAAATGTACACCACGCAGAGAACAAACAAAAAATTTTCTCCTTCCAATCTCAGAAATATCATCAAACACAATAATAAAAGGAAATCCATCCAAACTCTACAATCCAAGCACAGTACTAGTGAAGCAGCAAAAGTACCACACGAGAATTTATGCAACATTTAACCATGCAAAATTTTCAAAGTGAATTGATGCGAACAAAATTCCATGCTTCGGGGGATGACATAAAAAAGAAACCACTGATTATAAGAACTAATACTCATATAAAAGGTTCAAGAGCTAACTTCTGACTAAATTTCCCCAGTGGTTGCATGATCCAAACCATAAAGAGTCGTACTTCTTGGTAACAAAATATAAGCCAAAAAGTGTACAACCCTAGGATGACTAATCACATGATTCAACCTATAAGAAACACAACTTCCTAGTGACAATTATAGACAATCTACAAACAAAAGAACACTAAGAAAAACACAATCTCATATTTGAACAGAAAAACAACAAACGAAAATCAATCAAACCCAGCAATAAAGATTGGTTGTAAAATGAAAAAGAAATACGATTAACCAATATTTAGAATACAAGTCAAACAAAATAGTACCATACTAAGTAATTTCTAAGAAGAGAAGCATTGCCGACACCATGATGCAGTGGAATGGATAAAATATGATTTTACTGGCCTAACCCGGGAGGGACATGGGGGCGTAAAAAAGGGGATCCTATCAACTTGTTCCGACCTAGGATAATAAGCTCATGAGCTTAGTCTTACTTCACCGTCGAGAAACGAAAGAAGACTTCCATCTCCAAGTTTAAATTAGACGTAGCTCGCTTGCTTCTTTTTGGGTGTGAAGCAGTGTCAAACCAAAATGCCCAACAAGCATTAGCTCTCCCTGAAAAGGAGGTGATCCAGCCGCACCTTCCAGTACGGCTACCTTGTTACGACTTCACTCCAGTCACTAGCCCTGCCTTCGGCATCCCCCTCCTTGCGGTTAAGGTAACGACTTTGGGCATGGTCAGCTCCCATAGTGTGACGGGCGGTGAAGACGGCATATACAAACCCAAATCTACCTAAAGAAACCCAACAACAATGCAACTAAAATTAATAATTACTATATCTAAATCTCGCTACATCACATCATTATAAGTTCAATGCAGATCTTCCTCTTTCAGATAGTACAAGAAGAGTTTTTTATCAGCAGGACTGGACCTAAAAAAACAATAGAAGGGGGCATGGTCACACTTTGTCATATCGAAAAATCAAAATTGAGAAAGTACCGACCAATAAACACAATATGCACACTACTGAATAAAGGAAACTTCTTTGTTACTTAAGAGAGAAATAATCACAGCCAAACCTCTCATTCTTTGCAAGTACTCAAATGTTTAAGAACAAAGTAACTTCCGCATGATAGAACAAATACTTCTGGCTTAGGAAAGGTAACATTGTTCACAATACTTTAGTGATATGAAGTGTATGTATCGCCAAATTTTAACAACTTGCTGATCATTATAAATTGAACAATTTGATAACAAGATGGACACAGAGATATAAAATGAAAATGATTGTTCTACTAGAATATAATATACTTTTACAGAACAAAACCTCATATAAATGCAGATTTACCGAACAAAACCTCATACAAATGCAGATATATGCTGCTAAACACCACACAGAGTATAGATACCAGATAATGACAGTGAAGCATTATAAATCCAGATAGCCTTTGATTCACACACATATCTATGTTGCAAGACGCAAAGGCCAAGCCACACGCTAATCTACGCCGTTACAATTTCTCAAATCAAAATGCACCAAAACTGAGGCCCGCTAATTCCCCATAAAACCCCACAGAAAACCATCAACAAGAAAGAATAGCAAGGTTTTTCCACAAACAAATAGAGCAAGAATGCATTATTGAAACTAAAAAGCCAAAAAAGTGAAGATCTGTTTGGAGGAAAAGAGATCGGAAAAGAGCAAGAGATTAGTACTTTCAAAAGAGATAGAGAAAGAGTTGCTGTCAGAGCTTCAATTGGCTGTCAGAAGTCTGCTAGGGTTTTTCTTCATAGCAGAAAAGATGGGAGAAAGAACGATACAGAGAGGGAAAAGATGTGAGATAGAAGCCGGGGAGAATAGCCCGGCAAATATTCTCATTTAAATTTCACTTTCCTCGCTTATTTTCAAAGAAAATAGAATTCACCATTTACCAAATAGCTTTTCTCCTAAACCTTTTCGCTCAAAGGTAATTTACCACATGAATGTTCTCATCATTTCAGAACTAACACACTTCATTTTCAACTGAGCAATAACCAAATCTCTCTCAATAATTAATGAAGTGGAGTCCCTTTAAGAGTTGGATTTCTTTCTTTATGACTAGACAAGGCAAACTCTCCATCATCTTGGATCAACAGGAAAGGACTGTTAAAACTTGCTCAATATTATGTATATTGAGTCCTAAATCATCAATAGTAACATTTGAGAATCTCAAGCCCAAAAGGCACAAAGAAACTACCTCGCACTCAGAGACGAACCTGCTTTTCTTCAGTGGATAAATGATGTGCAATCTTTAGCTGGAAAAAATTCCCAATAAAATCATCAATTATTTTCTGGGATTACATTTCTCTTTCTATTCCAACAGTCTTATCTTTCCCAACAAGGTTTTGATCATTCTCCACGACATGAAGCTGGCCGAGATACATCTCCAGCAACAAACTCGCTTACGACGCCATTAATCTCAATTGAACTACAGCCAGGCGTCTTTCTCACTCCAAAATCTTTCATGTTCATTCTCACCTTTGTCATGTCTTCCCACCTTTCAGCTGAGGCATAGATATTGGCAAGAAGCATGTGAACACTAGAATCACTTGATTCAATATCTGCCAGCCTTCTAGCAACTCGTTCACCCATCTCCACATTTCCATGGATTCTACATGCACTAAGCAACGCACCATATAGTGAAACTAATACCGTATTACTATCATTTGGGATTCTTTCTATCAACTCCTCTGCTTCATCTAACAATCCTGCTCGACCAAAAAGATCAATCAGACACCCATAGTGTTCATACTTTGGTTCGATCATATAAATTTCCATCATCGAGTGAAAGAACTGGCGGCCTTCCTCAACCAAGCCTGCATGACTACATGCACTTAAAACACCAATAAAGGTAATATCATCAGGATTAATGCCAGCCTGTCTCATTTCTGAGAACAACTCCAGTGCTTTGCTACTCCTACCATTCATGGCAAGCCCACAAATAATTGAAGTCCAAGCGGCTGTATCTTTTTCCCTCACTTCTTTGAAGATTTCCAGAGATTTGTCAATACACCCACATTTTGCATACATTTCTATAAGAGCAGTACCAACAACAGCATCAATATCAATTCCATTTTCATTTATGTAGCCATGAATCCATTCCCCTTGCTCTAGAGCTCCCAATTGAGCACAACCTGTGAGCAGAGCAACCATAGTAAATTTATCAGCTTTAACTCTTTTGCTTTGCATCTCCTGGAATAGATCCATTGCGTCATCAAAACGATTATACTGCACATATCCATTGATCATAGCGGTCCAAAGCACAACATCTCTAACAGGACTTCTGTCAAACAATTCTATAGCTTCATCAAGCTTACCGAACTTTACATAACCAGATACCATACTAGTCCAACAGATGACATTCTTAGTCGGCATCTCATCAAAAATTTCCCGGGCCACGCTCAACCAACCACATTTCGCATACATATCCAACAACACATTGTTGATTCTGTCAGTAAAACCAAGCTTGTTCCGAACATAATCGTGAATTTCCTCACCAAGTTCCAAATCTTTCAGTGCTCTACAAGCTGACAGGGTGCTTACAATAGTAGGTTCATCAGGCTTCACGTTGCTCTCTAGTCTCATCCGTCTGAAAACACTAACAGCATCAGAAAACCTCCCCCACCTCACAAACGCAGAAATAGTGACATTCCAAGAAACCGAATCTCTTTCAGACATTTTCTCGAACAACTTCTCGACATATAAAAGCATACCCAAATGACCATACATGTCAATGAGCGAGTTACAAACATAAGTATCAAACTCAAGCCCGGTCTTCACCACAAACCCATGAACCTTTTTCCCTTCCTGAACCTCTCCCAAACACCCGATCGCTTTCATCACAAACGGGTAAGTGAAATTATCAGGCCACAAACCCTCTTCCCTCAAGCGCTCAAAAACCAAAATGGCTCTTCTAAAACTACCCTTCTTGGTTAAAGCCTTAATCATAACATTATAAACGAACAAAGTTGGTTCTTGAATGAAACCGAATATCTTCTCGGCGTACTGCAAGTTCCCAAGAGATGGGTCAGTGCAGAAGGCCATGATCTTGTGGAGAGTGCCTCTGCTTTGCTGTAATCCCCCCATGAAAATCTGGGTCTGCACTTGTTTGAGCTGGTTCAAGGTTTTGCAGTTTTGGAGATATCTTATACATGACTGTTTGCTTAGAGTGCTTTTGAACGAGTTGGTTGAGAAGAAGAAACGGCGGGAAATCAACATGGGCAATACCGAAATTGGAAGAACTACTCAAAACGTTATGGCAATGATCTACATCTGCAGCTAGAAAAACAAATTCTCTGATTTACCAATTTAAAGGGCACAAAAGTTGTATCTTTTATTTTTCTTTTGAAATCTAACCGCGTAATCAGAAATACCGATTATGATATTCACACCAAGTAATGGAACTTTCAAGAAGTTAAGACCAAAAATCTCAAGAGAACAAAACATAAAAACACGCACAAAGAATCGTCAGGCGTAAAAGCTTCAAAATGGTGCTTTCCTCTTTCCAATCCTCTTTGCTTGTCATTGAATTTGAAGTGGAACTTTCTTTTTCGCTTCTTTCTTCCCGTTTCACGATCTTTTCCAGCTGTGAAAAAAGTGTGAAATAGAGGTGGAAGCTCGGCCGCCTGAGACAGTCCAGCCCGAACCCGGCGGGACGATGCAAATATAAAAGAAAATATATATGAAAAAATAGGGAATTTACTTTTGAGTCTTGATCTTTACTAATTATATTAATAAAAAGTAAAAATTTTAATCCATATCTAATATATATAATAATAATTTTAGGTTTAGAGTAGTGCTAAACTTTCCGGCGACGGGCTTGCCCGATGTCCGAAAATTTTCAGGCACGGCGGGCAGGCCCCTCTCGCCGTCCGAAAATACTTTTCTTCGGGCACGGGCTCGGGTAGCCCGAAAAGAGTAAGCCCCCCGACAGCCCGCTGCCGTGGAGAAGGCGTCCCCCGCCGTTCGCCGGATTTTTTTTAAATTTTCCGGCAATACCCGAAGCTGCCCGAATTTGTGCCCAAATTGCCTGTATTTTTTGTGACCGTTGCCCGAATTTTGCCCCGTGCCCGAAAAATGCCCGATTTTTTTTACCGTTAGCCCAAAAAATGCCTGAATTTTGAAAAAAACGGTCTTTTGCCCAAACCCGAACCCGAATTTTGCCTGAATTTTTGAACCCAACGGTCGGATTTTGTGCCGTTGCCCGAACTGCCCGAAAATTTTGTAGCCGTTGGACCCGAATTTTTGGGGGAAATTTTTTTTTTTCAACCCAAAATTTTTCCTATAAATACCCCCCTCCCCCCAACCATTTTCCTCATCCCAAAACTCTCATTCTCTCTCAATTTCTCTTAATCTCTCTCAATTTCTCTTAATCTCTCTCAAATCTCTCTTAATCTCGCTTAAATCTTTCTCGAATCTCGATCTCTCTTAAGCTCTCTCAAAGCGCTCTCAATCTCTCTTATTTTTCATAATGGCTTCTTCTGGTTATGGTGGTGATATTCCCATTGATGCCCAATTCAACATCGAAGAAGGGCAATTTCCTAATGTTTTTCAATCGCAGGAATCGCAAACTATGGAAAGAGTTGCTGATCAAACTGCAAATCCGACCCCTGGTGGACGTACTAGAGGTCGGGGACGCAATGGTGGTGGCACAAGTGGCCGTGGAGGAGAGGCAAGCGGTAGTGCTAGTGCAAGTGTTGCAAGTTCTAAGAAGAAATGCAAGCGCACCTCAGCAGTTTGGGAGCACTTCAACAAATTCGAGGACATTGACAATAACAGTAACATTAAATACGTAGCTCAATGTAAATATTGTGGTGAAAAATTACAAGGTAACACTATTCACGACACTACACACTTAAGAAGGCACTTTGAAAAGTGTCTTCAAAAGCAAGGAGGCGGAGATTAGCTCCGCCAAACGCAATTATCGTTTGACCGCCAAACCGGGGGTCTAAGCACGTGGAAATACGATCTGCAAGTTGATCGTATGAAAATGGCACGGTTAATAGCCACATTAGATTAACCACTAAGTTTTCCTAAACAAAGAAATTGGCAACGTTATATTAAAATTGTACATAATCCTAATGCACAATTTTTTTTTAGAACTACTCTTAGGAAAGATGCATTAAAATTATATAAACAAGAAAA
>NW_010361820.1:679463-708263 GCF_000414095.1 Morus notabilis | reverse complement strand
TACCTGAGTGAGGGCTTAGTTGTAGACAGTAGTGAGGTGTTTGATTTGGTTGAGTGGTGGAGGGCACGAGCATTAACTTGGCCGATCCTAACACGACTGGCAATGGATATTTTTTCAATCCCGGTCTCCACTGTTGCAGCCGAACAAGCATTCAATACAACCGGCCGAATACTTGAAGAACGGAAAAACACATTACAACAGGATATTGTTGAAGCTTTGGTGTGCATCAAGGATTGGGACCGTTCCGACCAACGCTTACACGATACAATCTCACCGGCAAACCAAGAATGGATGACGAATTTAATAGATTAACTTTTAATTTTCAAGATGATCATTCTGCTTGATCTTGATAATTTCTTTGTAAATATTTATTTACTTTGTAATTTTTAATTTGTATAGTGTTTATTGTAATCTTGTATAGACTTTGTAAGTTCATCAAATTTGTAATTCGTCCCACAATGATTGCACTCTTTTTTCCTTACCAAGTTTTTATCCCAATTGGATTTTTCTTGGTAAGGTTTTTAATGAGGCAATCATGAATTACAAATTTAAAAATCAATGAAGTAATTTTTTTTATATAGTTCATTCGTGTGTTCAGTGTTCATTTCATATTTCAAATTGTAATTATACAAATACTTATTTCAACAACATAAAAATATAATATAAAAAAAAAATCGGACAGCCGGTCGGGCATCGGGCAGCCCGACCGGGCACGGGCAGGCATCCTCTGCCCGAAGCCCGTTCATGGTAATTTTTGGGTCGGGTCGGGTAGCCTGAAAATTTGGGCAAATCGGGTTCGGTCATCGGGTAAAAATTCAGACTTTTCGGTGGTCACGGACGGCCCGTCCAAAGTTTCAGCACTGGTTTAGAGTGTCGGTCCAATCCAATTCGGGAATTGGAGCCGATACCAAACTAACAGTGTTAGACTCTAGATCAATCAATTTATTAGCACAGGGAAAGAAATCAGTCCTAATTCTAATGTTTTTTTTTCCCAATTCTAACATTTTTTTTGGAAGAAAGAGAGAAATAAGTCAAGACTTGAGATGAATTAAAATTAATAGGTTAATAATTTACATAAGTTAATAAATATGCCAAATTACTGTTTTCGTCCATAACTTGTCTGGTTATGAACCATAACTTGACAAGTTATTGTTCATAATTTATCTGGTTATGAACCATAACTTGACAAGTTTGTCCATAACTTATCTGGTTATGAACTATAACTTGACAAGTTTGTCTATTACTTATCTGATTATGAACCATAACTTGACAAGTTTATCCATAACTTATCTAGTTATGAACCATAACTTGACAAGTTATGGCTTATTAATTTCTATAACTAAAAATTGGCCTATATACTTTCTTAAGCTTTTCATATTGGCATATTTTCTACTATTTCTGTTTTTTTTAACCACAGCTATTTTTAAACACACACAACACAACACAGTTGTTTTTGGACACACACGACACAAGCCCAATCCCAACGTTTTCTCTGGCCAATGATAATGAGCTTAATTGTAAGAACCCCAACGTCAAGGCCCAATTCGACCAACCCAGTCATCCCGAGTCTACCCGAGGTAATCCGAGAGTTATAGGTTTGTTGGCTTCAAGAAGTGTTGCGACCCAAATCTTTCTCAGCCCATACATTGCGGCTCGGCCCAATTTCAGTCCCAAGATCGATCCTACCAGGCCGACCTACAGGCCTACCTAGTACAAATTTACTGTTCTAGTATAGATATTGAATTTATCTTATAATTTAAAGGAGAGATTTGCATTGTGGTCCATCAACTGTTTAGTAGGTAATACTTTAGTCTTTTAAAAAAAAAAAAATTGGCAAAAGGATTTTGACAATGAACGAATTTCCGTCCATAAGAACTTGACAGAAACTCGCAAGTAGCCTATCACGTGATCCAATTTCACAAGGCATAATGGTAAAGTTCTATAAAAACTAAACTAAAATTAACCAAAAAAAACAAAAAAAAGCGAAAAGCTAATAAAAAATGGTAAAAGCTTATGCCGAACATCAACATGCACACCGCAGATAGCAAATCACTTCCAAATCGTGACCAAAGGTTCAAAGCTATTCAAACATTTTTTAGTTGAAAATAAAAAATAATCTGGTAGATTACAAGAAAAAAAACTGTCAAATTCTTCTCCAGCAACAAGCATCGTAGACAAAAGACGTTCTAATAATTTTTTAGTAAGAAATAAAAAATAATAGGGTAGATTATGAAAAATAATCTAACAAATTATTTTTAGGATATTATCTCATTCTTTTTAGAAAATCATAAACGTTCAAATATTTTTAGTTTTAAATAAAAATATTTTAATAGATTACAAAAGAAATATATTAGATTCTTTTGCGGCAACGACCACCGGCGACCAGTAATCATTAATCATTTTTTTAGTTGAAAATAAAAAATAATCTTATTGATTATAAAAAATAATATACAAGATTTTTTTTTGGCACTGGAGATTGAAGATGACTGATTATTTTTTCATAATCTACCAGATTTCTCTCCAGCAACCGGCTCGGCACCAACATGACCGGCATCTGTGATGGCGACTAGAGATTGCCTTCTGGCAACATCTAGAAGATTATCGGAGGTAATGTGGTAGATTATTTTTGTTTGACTAACAAGGGTAATTTGGGTAAAATATGAATTATTAATATTTGAGTGGCTCATTAAAGACATAAATCTGAAGCTCAAATATACATATTAAAAAGACAAAACTCCGAAGATCAATTTTAAGGGTGTTCCTCAAGTTTGCTCCTTTAAATATGAACTTTTTCTCCCCTCAAGGGGCTGCCATAAAGTCTGTGCTTTGTAGGGGCCGGAATTGGCTGAGTCTCCTCCCGGTGGTCTCTAGCCTCCCAACTCTGTGTGATTTTTTGCTTTTCTTTTTGTTTTTTGCCTTGTTTTGTAGGTGGGTGGTGCTCCTTCATGAGTAGGGCGGGTCTTGGGGGATCTAGGTTTGGTTTTGCTTTGTTGTTCGCCTTCCTCATGTTGTATGCTACTGCTAAGAAAGTAGCAAAGGTCACTATAGTAGTCGAGTTCGTGCTGTTGGAGGTGTAGAAAGTTTCCAGTTTAGTGCCATGTAAGGGAAAGAGGATGCTACTTTTTAACTGTAGATTTAGGACGCGTCCGCCGCGGGATCCGCTAAAATCATGAGAACTAGGTTGAAAGAGGGAGGTGAGGGAGCCTTTTTTCATAGCCGTGCTTACCGGTCTTCTCATAATTTTGGTGTTGAGGGGCTCGATATTGTTAGGTTGATCTTTTAGGATTTTTATAGATGTTTTAATGTTTTATTTTTGCGTTATAATAAAGGTGATGGTCTTCCCATCTATCGGCATTTTGTCTCAGCTAAAAGGTGGTCTTCCCACCAATCTATAGTTGTGGTGTGTTTGTCAGATAAATGGTGGTTTCCTCACCTCTCTAATACTGACTTGTGTGATATGGGTCTATTGTTGGACTAGGATGTGGCTTATCTTGTGTCGTTTCTACGTGGCTCTTATTCTAGTGCTACTTTATGGGAAAGTCCTCTTTGTTTTTCAAATAGAAATATGTTCGTACTATTTAATTATGTGAGTGACACCCGTTTTTTTAATTTTAGTGTTGCATTAAATTCTAAACCTTTACTAGCTCTTTAATGAAATTACCGTTCAAAAAGAAATGAGATGCTGAACTTAATGGAAATATGTTCGCGTTTCTATGCATAGCTGCAAGTACTCATTTTAGCATTCAACATGCTGTATTCCATGGAAAAATTTGAGTATGCGACTATGTACGAAAATAAATAGATATCTCCAATGCATTCCAATTAATGATTGTCATACTACATTTTAAATGCGTCTCTGTACATTAAATATTGAAAATTTTTCGCAATGGGTATTATTGCTCTGTTAACGATTTTCACTGCTGATCCGAGAGCACTGAGCAAGCAACTGAGAAGGGGATCTTAATCGGCTTTTATGACAAGATTTGCGAGGATGCATGTGCTTCTAACTGCAAAGATATTAAATAATAGGAATTTTCTCTGACAGCACTTTTTATTAGTTTAGTCAATTTCTGACGGTTAATATTTAATAAAAATCACATTTAATTACAAAAAATATGCAGAATATATAATTTTTAATATAAATATAATAAATATAAATAAAAAATTATTGATAATTTATTTTTCTGATTTTATGAAAGAAACTCTTAATGATGCAGATTTGAAGAAAGACGAGCAAAATTCAAGCAAACAAAGAAAGACAAAAGCAAAAAAGAGTGCACGCAACAAATTTGAAGAACGATTGTCCAGTAAGGAAAGTAATAAGAAGTTCCTATCAATTTGTATGTTTTTTATTTTTTATTTTATTTTCTGGAGATCGGAGAGTCTCTATTATTTGTTTTGTTTGTACTTCAATAATTGAATAATCAATGGTCAAATATCCATAGATGGCCAGATACCCATGAAAGGGAATGGTCAAATTTGGAAACAAGAAGCAACTAAACTAACTCATTATATTAGGATTTAGGAGTTCCAACCAATGCATGTTTGGCCACTTGCTCAAATTCAATGGTCCAAGCAAACAGATCTTGTGTCACTGATTGGAAACTTATGGAGCAAAATAATTCAAGCAAAAGCGTTAGAAAAAAAAAAAAAAAAAAGATCATAAGTAGATATTTATGATTTGGGCATTATCTTTTAAACCAAAAAATAAATCCAATTACCATGGTCATATATATAACTCTAATTCAATAATAAAATGTTAAACGATGAAATCTTGGAGAAATCATGCTCACATGGAAACATAAACTTTTTTTTTTGGTACTAGATATAAAATAGAATTAATTCCATTTCCCTTTTAACTTTCCATTAATTAGAAGCAAATTACTTCTCCTAAACTGGTAAATTTTTTCTTCGTGGAATGCTTGGATTACTCCCTTAATTAGATTACAATTGAGCAGAGCAAACTCTCAAAAAAAAAAAAAAAAAAAAAAAAAAAAAAAAAGGAACTCTAAGCTAACAACTTTCATGGAGAAGAAAATGATCAATAACAAGAAGAGCTATAGTGTTGGAAAGACCATTTGAACCTGCTAGCTAGTCCATTGTGAAGTCTTCGAGCCACATTAGCACTTCATTCCTCTTGAATCCAATCAATTAGAACAAAGACAAAACATCGTTAGTACTTAAAAAGCAAATAGATATATTAGCAAATGAGGTTACGTTAATTGCTACTGCATGCAGAGAACTATTTATAAAGTTGTCCATATAACAATTAAAAAGAAAATTCGAGGTGGAAGTAGCATACCACGGGAAAGCTCCAAGTTCTTTGTGGATCATTGTGACGAGCTGCAAGGAAACAACCGATCTCAGGTTTGAGACCGTCGGCACTAAGACGCGATCGCAGAATTTTATCCTTCTCCCGCACAATTTTCTCGGTAGGTTTTCCACTGAACCTTAATACAGCGGCAATACTGCCTCTTTTTTTGTTTCTCATATCTACTGTACCTTGATTAGTAAGATCTAACGATGAGCTGACCATGAGAAATATGATTTTATTAATTAGTTGCTGTTATGAATAGTAGATGTCTAGACAAGTCAGTTAAAATTACTGTTCATATTAGAATCTTATTGTGCAAATAGTAACCGTTTTCGTAAATAGTAAGAACTGTGTAAATAGTAACCGTGAATAGTATCAAATCTTTTTCCTATATATAGAGCTCTAAGGCTCTTCATTTTATATACCTTGACAAGATTAATAAGATTCTATCTTTAGTTTCTCTCTCTAAAAGTTTTTTTTTTCTTAGTTTTCATGACAGTTAAGCAACTGTTATTTGGAACTGAGTTGTTAACTTAAGCCACGTAAGTAACATTAGATATAGGATTTATAACAGATTAAATGAACTTGCTCACGTAGTACTAGTAATTGGTCTATTCTTCTTGGGGGAATTCTTTCCAAAAATGTACCTGCGCACATAGGATCCAATATTGCCCATGTTATTCAATAGTTCCAAAAATAGGAGGGACAAAAAAGGAATTTAAAAGTTAAATGTGAAAAATACTCACTCAGTTCCTTCCATTGCCGCCAATGGGCTATACTTTCTCACCTGCGGAGATAATTTATCAAAAGTCTTGTTGAAACTTTACAATCACATCAAAAGACAGTGCTAACGTGAAGCTATAGTATGCATATTATTCAGTACCTACGTCACTTATAATTTTTGGTTTTTACTAGGAGGAATAAGTTTTTACTTAATTGTACCTAAATGTTTAATGTTGACAAGAATTACCTTTTAAAATTTTAATTTGGATAAATTGCCTCCTAATTTAATAAAGTATTTTAAACACACACTTGTATACAAGTTATGCAAGCTAGTTTGAAAGAAGAAATTAGAATCTCAAATAAAGATCAGAACACATCAAATCATATGCACATGGGAAGTTCTCTTTTAAACTAATTTATTAAATTCATAAAATAGCTTGCCACCATTATAAATTTATAGAACAACCTCATTACCATTAATTTAGTCAAACTTAAAGGGAAAAAAAGTAAAAAAAAAAAAAAAAAGAATAAACTAATATAGCTATACATTATGATAATATAACATTATTAGAAGGGACCAGGACCTCGTAATTTGGCATTCTTTTCAATATCTGATATTTGGCAGTTCCAATGTCTGGTGTTCTGTAAATCCAGTAAATACACATCTGCATATATATATATATATATATATATATATATATAAGAATCCAAAATTGAATGAGATATTATTGACTTCTCCGATCAAATTATTTTTATCATGAATTTTAACCTCTTTTCCAGCAAATAAATCCTGTGAAATGTACACTTACCTGTTTAATTATATACCAAAAGGCTTCCATGGAAAAAAAGTTATTCTCCCTAACTGAATCCCACAGGTCCTACAAATCAAACGATTGAATATCAACTAAAATATATATACTCACTGAATTGGCATAATATATATATATATATGTATGTACATACACACATATATATACTTTTTATTTCTCAAAAAAAAAAAAATCAATTAGTTCTCACCACATGAGTGCAAAACTTGCCAGTCTCTGGATTTATGCCCATGATTGAGGTTCCTGTGAGAACCAATTCTGGTTTCCAAGGCAAAAGAACGTACTCCATAACCACAGTCCATCTTGCAGTTATTTCATGCGGACCTGTCTATATGAAATTTAGCAACAGAATCAGTCACAATTTTCCAACTGATCATATTGAGTTGGTACCTGTTCTTTTCGAATGTTTTAACAAAAATTTAAATTTTTATGAGAAAAATACTGCAATAAAAAAATTTTATTATGGTTCAAACATATGAAAAGAATTGGCCCTTAGCTTTCAACTTTATAATTTAAATCGGATAAATTTTTACATTTTTACCACTAATAATTTTGAGAGCAACAATATTACACATTGCTATCAAACTACCAGTTTTAAACCGATAATTATTAATTGATATGTTGTAATTATATGTTCTATATATTATTATCCTTACAATGTTTTCACTTTTCATCCAATGTTTGTAAGTCGAAATGCTTTTTGAATTTTGAAGGAAAAACATTAGTCAACATCAGATCATTACTTAAAAAATTCGAACCTGTTTGACCCAGTGCAACTGGAGCTGTGGCTTGAAGAGAGTTTTCAAGAAGGCAATGTTAAATAGATACCCGCTAAGAGACTCATGCTTGGTGATCGGATCGCTGAACTTCACGTGTTCGTCGTACGCCGTCCGATCAATCCCCTGATCATCAAAGACATGGGGTAGATCCTCGTACAAGAAATCCACCAACCGTTTCACGTCGACGACGGCCGATGATTTTGGCGCGCAATAATATTGGTCCACATTAAGACTAACCGATCTAACGGCCAACTTGGTGTACTTGGTTTTTAGGCTCCTGTAAGCCAAGGCTTTGAAGGGTGGGAAGGCCGGGTTAATATTCAACGCAGCAGCGCTCGATCGCCGTAAACTACCGTATACGGTGGCGTTTGGTCGGAGCAATTGGTGAGCAAGTTGTGTGTCTGCCATTTAGTTGCGTATATGTCAATTTTGATGGGCAAATTGTTGTGCGTAGTGTCAAATATATAATTTGTTTAGTCCGAAAGTATTAAGGTGACATGAGACGGAAATGTGGACAATTGCTATCATTTCTGCTGGGTCCGTGACGTATTTTATAAAAAACCTGATGGGACACTGCTGCTGTCCGGACCATCCCCTGATGGGCGGCTCATCACTCAGGTTTTTTTTTTTTTTTTCCTCCCCTGTTTTTTTTTTTTTTTTTTTTTTTTTTTTGTAGAAAAGGAGAATTATTTGATGCGCAAAATATCTACATGGTTTGTGTGTGGTCCATGACTTCTATAAATAATTTTGGAATGAAGTTTCTGATCAGTAAGTTTTGTACTCCTTATCCGTTTACTTTGTCAAGTTAAATGATTACCAAACGACACATTGCTCGTACTGGCACGGTAATACGGGGATAAAAATCTTGTAAATCACTTCTTGTACTTTGTTGGCGGTCACAATTCATCTAATCAAGCATGTGTCTCACGCATTTTTTTTTAGCATTATCACCGATATGTAAAGCTCGGTGAGCCGTCAACAAACTTCATTACGGATTTTTTTCAACTCTCTGTGTATATTGAATTTTGTCATTTGCAAGCTTACTCATATCAAAATTCTGTATCTTTAGTTGAATTTGACAGTGAATAATTTATTCACTTATTTTTATTCAATACTTACATGCTTTACTTATTATTTAGGAAATTCTTAAATTTGGTAGTAGTATAATCAGGTAAATGTAATTTTTTCATATGTAAATGTACCATCGTTAGTTCTAATCTCTATAACTTTTTTTTTATGCCTGTTTAGCACTCAATGTCATATGTTTTGGACTATATCAGTGCTTATTTAGTTTGAAGGTTCAAATCAGGTGGATTGAACTAGAATTTAGATTTTATAAAGAAAATATTGCAATAGAATTTTTTATTGTTAAATTTTTTTGAGAGAGAACCACTCTTTGAACTAAAATTAGAGTGGTTCGAACCCTCAAACCAAACATACATTAACCGGTCCGGTGTCACACTTAAAAAGACAATTCCTATTTATTGTTACTATTGTTATCATCATTATTCTTAACACTGTTAATATTAATATCAATATGAATTGGGCATAAGAGTGTGGTTAGCGGAAATTATTATTGTGATTACTTCACATATGAAATTATTGAAGATTTATTTTTTTTTTAAGAAAAAAAAGGAGATGGCAAAATTAAACGTCATAGTTTTAACACAAAAAGGATTAGTACTCAAACTTGCAGTAAGACATTTTGTGGAACAGTGGTGAGGCAAGCTGAATTAAAGTTTGTCTCTCCAGGGATCAAATCCAGGCTACCACAAATGATGTTTTACTTTTGAAGCCTCGCACAAGTCCGAGCTAGGCTAGCGGGATGGGCCCACCATGGGCTCGCTAGATGGGCCCACCTGCTTGCTAGGTAGCGAGCTGGATCTTCCAGCTTGCCCAGAAGCGAGCTGGGCTCCCAAGAGGTGCCCGCCAGCTCGCTAGGTAGCGAGCTGGGCTCGGGGGATGGGCTATCACCCAATTAGCGAGCTGAGCTTCCTTAAAAAAAAAAAAAAAAAAAAAAAAAAAAAAAAAAAACCTTCCCTTTGCTTCCATCTCTTTTTGAAGGAAAAACCTTAATTGAATAAGGTATTCTAATTTCAAAGCTTCACTTAGAATAAACCAAAACTGACCTTGAGGTTAAGAATGACGACATAGACAAAGACAAAGTCCAAACCTCTTAGCACAATAAATTGCACTAAGGTTTGAAGTTGGCTTTATTGGTTTTCAATTATCTTCCAAGTGTTGCTTCGAATATGCATATCAAAATATTAATCTTTAGATGACTTATCAAAGCTGGAACTCATTCTGGCAATTTTGCCTAGTCCGACGACTTAGCGAAGCCGAAACTCATTCTGGCGAGGTCTGTTCATCTTGCCTAGTCCTACCATTTATAGAAGCGAATCCCATTCTGACAACTTATCAAAGTCAGAACTCATTGATTCGTCAAAACTGGAACTCATTCTGGCAAGGAGCAGACAAAGAAGTCTAACCTCACAATTTAATGAAGCCGGAACATATTCTGGCAAAAGTTAGACTAAATGTCTAGCCTACAGTTGAATGAAGTCAGAACTTATTCTGACAAAGGTTAGACGAAATGTCTATCATCACAATTGGATGAAGTCGAAACTCATTTTGGAAAAGATTAGACGACACGTCTAACATCACAATGAAATGAAGTCGGAACCCATTCAGGCAACAACTATTCATTCCTGTATAGCCCTACAATTTATCTAAGTGGGAACTCATTCTGGCAAAGATAGCTCATCATTGTTCGCCTCAACGAGAGGTTCCTTGTAGTATTCGCTTCAACGAGAGGTTCCTTGTAGTATTCGCTTCAACGAGAGGTTCCTTGTAGTATTCGCTTCAACGAGAGGTTCCTCCTCACTCACTTAAAAGGATAACTCCCCTCCTGGATAAATACTTCCTTATGTTAGAGTCAGAACCCGTTCTGAAAAGATTTGATATTGAGTAGAATTCTCCTACCAAAGCTCTTAACTCCTTTAAGAGAGTGTTCCTCATAGAGCTCAGACTCCTTGAGAAGAGTTAGTCATTATTGACAGTGAAATTTAGTCAATTAAAAATTAACTATGTGAGAACATTCACAGACGTCTCTCACAGATTAATCAAGAATTATCGTTACAAAAAAATAAAAAACACAAAAAGTTTGTAGTGGTTCGGTAAGAATTCTTTGCCTACGTCCACTTGTGGATGCACTAATATATTCAAGATTACAATCTTTCTGAGTAGTAGAATATTGCGTAAAAAAACTTAATGGAGGAGGCATGCTCTATTTTTAGGTCATTTACAGATTAGAGATCTCATCTCCATTTCCTGAGGAGATCATCCCCTTACCCCTAAATCTTGGGATCTAGCAGTTGTACTCCCACGATTTTCGCTACCGAATCGGGACAATCACCTTTATCGATTATCTGACTTCTTAATCCGAATCGTGGCAGTTGCTATAGTATATATTCTCCTGAGATGACGGGATTTAATTTAGATTTGACCGGATTGCTCTCTCGATGTTGTGAACTTCATGGCTTAGGTGGAGTTCTCGACGCATATCGTCCACCTGCATGAACTTTCGTCGTCTTGAGGGCATCCTACGTACGACCATTTTCTCGACGTCGGCGACCAACTCTCAACTGAGAATGTCTCGGCGCTTGGCAGTCAAAGGAGGGTCAATTGCTCGACCGTGGCGCAACAATTACCCCCCAGCCTGGAATACTGCATTGCGATGTTTCAAGCTATACAACGTCGAAAGTATTACGTGGCAATTTCTTCCCTTGCAGGTTATGGCAACTGCTTGTCGGTACAGTGCCATCATTACAGCGAGTTTCTCGGGTAGTGGAGTAGTCTTGTTGATTGTGTCAACAGTCGCGTCTCCCGTACCCTGGTGACACATGGCAGTCGAGAGGAAAGTTGCAACCGTTGGATTAAAGTCATCTCTCCTGCTCTTTTTCCAACCTTTAGATCGCGTCGCTTCAGATTCACCATTAGATGGGGTCAGTTCGGATTTAATGGTCAAGATATGAAGTCCTTTGGATTTCCCTGAGAGCCCTGGGCTTCCACTCTTCGAGTATATATACACCTCGAACAGTTCACGATCGTTCATTCGCAAACTACGTCGTTACTCTGCCGGATCTCCTCCAGAACTTCCCTTCAACGATTTCGACTTTCGTGCACGTTCTCCGTACATTGTTCTCCTCAGTCTCCAAGCTTTCATACCGTCTTACGAACTAGGAAGTCATTTTGGTCTTTTTACTCCTCATATGCGATTCCAAAACTAATTCCTGCATAAAATAATATTTTGAAGAGAACAATGTAACTACAAAAATGTACTTACTCAATGTTATTGATCATGAATCTGGGCTGAATCCCTATGGTGGTGCCCGCTTGGGTTTAGTCGCTTTCATTGGGGATCCTCAGACTCGTTTTTGGGCTTTGGGGACCCTTGCATGAGTTTTTCCTCATTTCTGGGTTCATGTCAATATGATATTGTCAATCCTATATTCTTGGACCATTTTGATCCGAACATACTTATGTCTCTTCTCACACTCTGTTTCTGACATCTAGACCATTAGGCCCTAACTTGACCTCCTTTTTACTTATTTCCAGAACATGTCGCCAAAATACGTTAGAGGTCGAGAGGTCTCCGCATCCAGGGTTAAGGACGACCTTGAGGAAGCTGTGACGTCAAGCATGACATTGATCGACAGCGGGGATTCTTTGCTCCGCCAAGTAGAGGAATACACCGAGGGGTCGTTCTCGACCCCTCATCCTGACGAGCTCATTCTCCTCAACAATGCGGATGATGGTCTACAAGTCGGCACCTCTGAAGGTCGTGGCTACGAGGTGGTGTCGATGAGCGGTATCTCAGGCATGTTGAATGACGTCAACCCATCAAAGATAACACCCCGGGTTGCCATGAAGATGTTTCGCGATGCAGGGATCGATGCCAATAAGTTTTACTTAATTATCCCTACCTCTAATGATAGAGCTCATAACTCCCTTGCCAACCATATGACTGTATATACTTAGTCCTTTAACTTCGGACAAACTGTTCCCTTTCACCTATTTATGAAGGCTCTCTGTGGCCTCCATATGATTTCTCCTGCCTAATTGTCACCCAATTGTTAGGTGACAATAAACTCTATGGTTATTTTGTGGAGGAAATTTTTGTACTGCTATGCCTTTAAGGGTTCCCTGGGTTAGAGGGGATTCTTTTATTTGTGCTGCCACTCAAATCTAAACCTTTGAGGGGATTCTTTTAGCAAATACTGTAGGTCTTCGCTTTGTTGGATTTTTATAGAATCTTTTCCGTTCGTCGAGCTATCTTTCTTATTTTGCTCTTGAATGCAGGTGAAGTTCCTTCTCGACCGAAGCTTTTTTCGGCTGCTCTAGCGCGGGTCGAGCAAATCCTGTCTCTTTCTGACTCCAGCCATAGCTCTACCGCTCTTAATACACCGGAGAACTGCCGGTTGTACGGTCTGGTCATCACTCTCGACCTTTCGCGCCAACCAGTCGTCCCTCCTGTAGATCTCCTCAAAGGTAACCTCGAAGCGCAATTTGATTTGTTATAGTCACCCTATTTAGGATTTGATTCCTTTCTTACTGCGTAGTCATGCCATTCACCATGAAGTACATTCTCCCCAGCAAGTCGAAGAAGTGCAAGGGAGAGGCCTCCTCCAAGTCATTGGGTCAGGCGATGACTCAGGCTACCCCTGCCCGTGATGTTCTCGACCGATTGAGGATCGTCATAACTCCCCCCTTTAAGAGACAAAGGGTAGACAAGTGCCAAGACCCTCCAGCGGTCGAAAGGTCATCTCGGAACTCTCAGCGCCTGGACAAGGGGAAAAGCGCCAAGGTAGCCGCTAACCTAGAGGTTCCTCCTGCGCCCGAGAGCCCTTTGTGATGCCGGGGTCGAAGATTAACGATCCCCAATTTCAGATGTCCGATGTGATCGACCACCACCTCAACGAGGCTCTCCGACTCTCTCCTCACTTCAGCCTTCCCATCCAGGCCATCTACACGCACTTCTATGAGGGCTCCTGAAACAAGTTTACTAGGATGGGCCTTCTAGTGCGCCAGTGTATAGCTGTGATGCGTCAAATCTCAGTATGTTTTGAATACTCACCTATCGACCTTTACTTTTAAGTATCTGGACTTCATGCCTTAACATGCCCACTATTTTTTTTTTTTTTTGTCCAGGCTCTCGAAGTTACACTTCAAAATTATATAGAGCTCGAGACTTTGCTAAAGCAGGACATTTTGTCAAAGGCTTCTGAGAAAGAGCTTACAACTCTCCACGCCGCTCAGACCGAACTCTCCACAAATTTACAGGTCGAGAAGGCCAAGGTCTGATCCCTTGAGGAGAAGATCGTCAAGGAGACAAACGAGAGTTTCCATAAGGGCTTCAAGGAAGGGAGCTCAAAGGCGGTCGAGGCATATCTTTCCTCTCCCAACTTCTAGCAAAAGAAGAGGGAAGCAGTTAAGGAATTTATGGCTTCCGAAGAGTTCCGCCAATCGGTCAACGCTCAACTGGAGACTTTTAAGTCATCCCAAGAGTTTAGGAATTAGTCGACCACTAGGTGAAGCTGTTCAAATCCTCGGCTGCTTTTGAGGGCCTTTTCACTCAGAGGCTTGAGGGTTACACAGCCTCTATTGAGTTTGAAGACCTCAAATTGTCCTTGATGAGGTCTGTTGGGGACTAGATTCTTGACCGGTTTCAGAGAAAGCGCCCTAAGGTAGACTTATCTTTCCTCGACGATGAGGTGGAGAAGACGGATGCTGGTCCATTGGGGGAGGTCGAGCCAATCCCAGGAGTTGGGGGCACCAAGCAAGCACCGGGAGATGAGGCGATGTTTTAAGAACATTTCTCTTTTTTTTTTGTAAGGCCGAGATATTTGAATTTGTCATTTTGTAATGGCCATAAGGCCGAGACATATTTTTTCCTTATATATATATATGCTGCGCATGAATGTCGTAGATATGTGATGTGTATATATATATATATATATTTAGTATGGTTAAGTATGGTTAAGCTATAGCTTACCACCTTTGTAGACTTTGGGGTAGTTGTAGCCTTGTTGCCCCCTCATCAAAGATAAAGTTTTTAACTTGTCTTTGACGCAACATTGGTCGATGTTTTATTAATCGTCGTAGATAGTAGATCTTTAAATATGTAGAACCAAGTCGAGCACGATGTAGTAATTCGTCGTATATTATTTTACACAGATCAAATGAGTAGAGAATTTAATCAGTCTCATATTTATGTAAAATTTACAAGTCGACTTTTCAGCCTGTAAAAAAGCAAAATGAAAAACCGAACATAAGAAAAATACTAAATTTAGCTTTTAGGCTGACCTTTCTCCCCGTTATTGATAGTAGGTCTTCAGTTGATCTGCATTTCATGTGTGCTTGATGTCTCAACCGTTTAGTTATGTGAGTCGATAAGACCCATTGGCTACGACCTCCTTTATTATGTAAGGACCTTCCCAAGTTGGTCCTAGAGTGCCAGAGTTCTTGGGCTTAGTGTTTGGGTCACCACTCGAAAGACAAGATCTCCTACGCTGAATCACTTTTGCTTGACCTTCTGATTGTAATATCTAGCAGTCCTGGCGTGATACGCGGTGAGTTTTAACTCCGCATATGTGCGCCTTTCTTCGAATAGGTCGAGCTCTATGCCCATTCGTTTGGTGTTCATATCCTCTTCATACCGTGTCACTCGGCTGGTAGGAACGAATATCTCGACCCGGAGGACCGCTTCAATCCCATAGGCCATTGAGAAAGGAGTTTCTCATGTGGTAGTTCTACTGGTCGTCCTATATGCCCATAGGACATTTGTCAACTCATCGGCCCATTTTCTTTTATAGTTGTTGAGTCATTCTTCAGCGTAACCTTTATGTTCTTATTGACCGCTTCGACCTATCCTTTAGACTGAGGATATATGACAGAGGAAAAGTTCTTATGAATTCCCAACAATTTGCAGAACTGGTTCGTGTTGTCATTGTTGAACTGTTTCCCATTATCATACATGAGAAAATGTCGTACATCAAATCGACAGACTATGTTGTTCCATATAAAGTTTGTACACTTTTACTCTGATATAGTCGTCAGTGGTTCAGCTTCAAACTCCCACTTCGTAAAGTAGTCGACTGCTATAATGACGAATTTATACCCCCCGGGGGTTCTATGTAATGGGCCAATTATATCAATCCCCTATTTGGCAAAAGGCCAAGGAGAAACTATCGACGTTAAGTCCTCTGAATGCTGTCGGGGGATAGGGGCGTACCTTTGGAAGCTTTCGCATTTCTTTACATACTCGGTTGCATCCTTTTTGAGATTGGGCCAGTAATAACCCTGACGTAGGATTTTATAGGCTAAGGATTGCCCCCTGCATGGTTTCCGCATATCCCTTCATGTATCTCTGAAAGCACATTTTTCCCTTCTTCTTTATCAAGGCACCTGATCAAGGGCGTCGAGTATCCTCTTCGATAAAGGATATTATTGTCTATAGTGTACCTCGACGCTTGATATCTCAACTTTTTTGCTTGCTGTCTGTCCTCTGAAAGTTCACCGTCGACCAAGTACTTGATGATAGGGTTTTTCCAGCTCAGTTGACGATTTATTAGGATGACCTTAGGTTTTCCCTCGATGGCAAGGGCTTTTAAAACTTCTATGGGTACCAGGTTTAATAGCTCGACATCCTTTGAGGTGGCTAGCCTGGCAAGGGTGTTTGCGTTGCTATTTTCCATCCTTGGCACTTGCTGTATGTTATAGGCCGTGAACTTTTTCAAGGCCTCCTTGACCTTCTTAAGGTAGGCCGTCATTTTTAATCTCTGGTTTGATATTGACCTTTTACTTGATTTACAACAAGCTGCGAATCACTGAAGATGTCTATGGCTTTCACTTTCAGGTGTTCTGCCAACCGGAGTCTAGCCAATAGTGCTTCATACTCTGCTTCATTATTGGACGTGAAAAATTTAAATCTGATGGCAACACCAATCCTGCTCCACTGCCATTATCATTGGAGCTCCCGTCAATGTAGAGTTTCCACCTGTGTGGTCTACATCGTTTGATAGTCCTGTGAATTCAGCCACAAAGTCGGGCAAGGCTTGACCCTTAATGGAAATCTGCCGCCTGTAGTCAATATCGAACTGGCTGAGCTCTATGGACCATTTAAGGAGTCTTCTAGAAGCGTTAGGCTTTTGCAATACATGCCTGAGAGGATGGTTCATCAAGACCTGTATGGTATGGGCCTGGAAATAGTGACATAGCTTTCTTGATGGCACCAATAATGCAAGGGCGAGCTTTTCCATCTGCGGATATCTTCTCTTCGCGGATCAGTACCGAACTAACAGCGTGTTTTGAAACCTCCAGATAGAGGCTCAACATTTCTCCGACTATAGGTTTGGATAGTAGGGGTGGTTTTTCAAGATGTTTTTTTAGTTATCAGAACACATGGTCGCACTCCTTTGTCCATTGGAATGGCTTACTTCCTATATGCTTTTCTAGTCTGGCCATCTTCTCAGCCAGAACCTTATTCTCAGCCACGAGCTCTTCCTGTTTGGTTCGTTGCATATCTCGATCGCATCGAGCGTTCAGCTGCTCTCTAAGTCCCCACCGTGTATGGACGAAGATTATACCGGAACAGCATTTCTCCGGTTTCTGTTTTCCTGTGGTTGAGGGGGCACCTCTCTGTTATTCACTGTCTGGGCTACAGCCCTCTCCTGGGCTCTTTTCCTGGCAGCCTGTTTTCTGCTCGCTACAGACCTATTTGACTTAGCTGGACGAGGGTTATGGTTGAGGGGGCGCCTCTCTGTTAGATTTGACCGGACTGCTCTTTCGACGTTGTGAACTTCACGGCTTAGGCAGAGTTCTCAACGTATATCCTCCTCCTGCATGAACTCTCGTCGTCTTGAGGGTATCCTACGTACGACCATTTCCTCGACGTCAACGACCAACTCTCGACTGAGAATGTCTCGGCGCTTGACAGTCAAAGGAGCGGTCGATTGCTCGACCGTGGCGCAACAGTCATAAAGCTCTATTCTTTCTAAATAGCTCACCTTAATGGCAAGCTTCTCATAACAATTGTCAAAAAAGAAAAAAAAAACAATAAGCTCTTTAAGTGAGCCATCCCCCTACAAGCGTAATCATGCTATCAAAATCTCATAAATATGAGCTCAACCACAACTATGGCCTAGAAGGCTGGCTTGTATAAATGCAAATAGGTCGAGCAGGCCAAAATGAGGGCTCGACCCGTGCCATAAGCTTTGCTGGGGCAATGTCAAGAAATACTCCCTCTACAACTCCAACTCCTCAAGTAGAGTTCCATACAGAGCCCTAACCACACATGTAGGTTCTCTATACAACTGAGATCTCACTCTACAATGAGTATTCATAATTATGTTCTAACTTCACAAATAGAGTTCCTTTACTTTTTTAGAGAGCTACAAATAGAGCTCTAGCTCCTCTAAGAATGCACTATAACAAGTCGAACTCTTCACGAGATTGCTTCTCATTGAGCTCAGACTTTTTGAAAGTATTCACAATAGAGTTTGTTGAGAGTGGTGTCCAGAAACTAACAGAGCTCTATCCCTTTCTTAAGAAAAAAAAAGAGCTTTCCTTTAAACTCAAACACCTTGCTTGTTATCAGCATGTGCTTAGTAAGTTAACTTCGCTCAAAGTTCACAAGTTAAAACTCATTTTAACAAAAGGTAGCTCCTCCTTGGCATCTCGATAACAAGCTCCTCATAACAATTGTCACGCCAAAAACAATAAGCTCGTCAAGTGAGCTCTCCCTCACAAGCATAGTCATGCACCCAAAGTGACAAAATACAAGCTCTAACTCTCTGAGGAAGTACTCATAGATTTCAGAATCTTTGAGGAATGCTCTCCGTAGAGCTCTATCCCCTCTAAAAAAGCTCCTCATTTAAGTTTAGACACCTTGCTATCCGAGATACATTTACTAAGTTAACTTAGTAAAAACTAAGTCAGAACTCATTCTGATAATATAAGAGATGGATAGTCTTGTTACTCATCTAAATCTATACAACTAAGTTAGAAATTATTCTAATGAACACCAACCCATGACTAATTTTTCAACATATTACATAAATATGAAAAATTGTGAATATAAGTGGTTGGTGAAAATTAATTATTTATTCAATATTTAAATATTGAAAATACTGTATGTAATACTAAACAAAAAATAGAAAAAAAAAAAGAAAGGAGGAGGAGATTTAGTTTGTAATTTTCAACGTCGCAATAATAAAATAAATATATTTTAAGTTTTGTAAGTGACAAAACAAATTTCTAGGGCAGGTGGTGGCGTGGAGAGCAACTTGAAGGAGGTCCAGGTTCAAATCTTAGCCGCAACAATTATAAGCTTCTGTTTTGGTAGTCCCCTAAGTGACCAGCTCGCTAAGCTGGGCTCGCCCAAAGGGAGCCCGCCAAGTGACAAGCTCGCTACTTAGCGAGTTGGGCTCGCCCAAAAGAAACTCGCTTGGGTGGCAACCTAGAGCTCGCCAAGGTGACGAGCTCGCCGAGCTCAAAAAAAAAAAAAAAAAAAAAGAAAACGAAAAAATTTAGCTGAAGCAAATAAAAAGAAAAATATATATAAAGAGCTAACCATTAAGCTAGCTATTAAAAAAAAGAAAAAACCCTATGGTCTCTCTCTCTTTTTGTTTTTAGAAGAAAGAACTTTAGTAAACAAAGGGGTCTAATTTAAAAAGCCTCGTGTAGACTGTAGAGTGTTAAAGGTCAAAAGTGATAACAGAAAAATAAACAAAGTGCAAGCTCTTGGCACAATCAATTGCACCAAGAGCTGGGGGGCAATTGTTATACCATAATTTTCATAAGTTAAAAATTAGTATTCCACATTGACAATATGAGTTCTATCTCTAGCTAAATAAGGTAAAGAGTATTAAATGACCTGACGAATATATCACCCTCAACTCAAATGCACACTATTCAAACCTAACTTAAGGTAGGTAAGTTAAGGTGGGCAAAGTGAGATATGCGAGCTGGGGTATGTGAGCTGAGGTATGAGGGCTGAGGACTTGAGCTTAACAAGCTAGAGTATGAGCTGAGCTCACAAACAACCTTACCAACTCTATGACCTAACCAGCTCATTGACCTTGACGAGCTCAACTTGGTGAACTCGTGGCATGATGGGTTCCTATGTCAGCCAAAACTCTCACATGCGAATGGGACGTTTCCCCATCCACGTGAGGGCAATCCTACATACCTCTTCAACTTGCAGGTAAGGCAATGCCCCCACCTCAATATACGAGTGAGGTCATATCCTTCCTCATGATCTCACAAGTTCTCAACCATCTATCCTATAACATCCGAATAACTTGGAGTAACCGTTTTAGTAACCGCCCACTCTCCTAAGCTCTCATGTGCGAGACCAACGATCCTGAATAACCACTCACGTTCCCAAATAACCAGGTGCAAAATCACGATCTCAAGATGAGGAGAGGGGCGCAGATTAGGAGGCATGGGAGGAACCGCATTCGACGGTTACTTTCATGAGAATACTCCTACAAATAGGAGATGGATGAGACGAAGAGGGGGTTGAGACTTTGGCTCCTCAACCAGACTTTAGATTTTTCTTGTTTATCTTTAATGTCGAGAGAGAATGTAATGGGGAGTTTGAGTGTGTAAACCTAGAAATTTAATGAAAAAACTCAGCAATCATAATGAATATAAGCTCGATTAAGCCGAACCACTCTAAATCTTTATGTCTCCTATTTGCTTTATTCTTTATTTCACTTGTTTATGGATGTTTGATATTTTTGAATCGGATCTCAATTTAAAGATCCGGTTCCTTTGATGTTAGCCGATTTTCACTGTCAACACATACAAAACTTAGCAAACAAAAACATATTAATTTTAAAATACCCTCAGCAATTGAAAATATTTCTTTTTAACCCCAAACGGAAATTTCATCTGTGCGTAGCTTTGTACAACAAGCTAGTGTGGTTTTCTTCTGAGGTAAGATCAAAATGAATTAATCCATTTGATTACAAACCGCAAAACAACTCTTAAATCAACTTCTGTAAGGCAGAGAAGTAAAGCCAGTCGCTAAAATGCCTTTGGTACAGGCTAGTCCAGTGTAAACTCCTCGAGCCATATTAGCACTTCATTCCTCTATAATCCAAAGGAAAGATTGTTAGTAATTTGAAATGAAACTGCAAACATATATTAGTTTCAGCATCTATTAAAATAATGTATTATATGGAGGTAATAGTTATGAGCTTGAAGAGAACTAACAGAACATACCATTACGAAGCTCCGTGTTCGACCTGGATCGTTGTAACGAGCAAGCAAACAGCCTTTCCTTGGTTTTAGACCATCTCTGAGAAGACTTGACCGGAGAACTTTCATTTTTTCTAAGACAACATCCTCAGTAGGCTTTCCACTGAACTTTAGTACAGCAGCGGTTCCTCCTTCCACCTTTCGCAGGCTTATCGTGTCCTTTTCGGGATCTGGTAAACTGGTCATTGATATGAATCTATTAATCAGCCACTCATAATGAATGGAGTTTGAAAGTAATAGGTTAATTAAGCACACATATACAACTCCGAATGGATAAACTACCGATGTAGGACCAAGAAAGGAAATAGAGAAATAAAAATTCTTGGGATTAGAGACACTAAGGGATATCAAACAAGACGATTGTACATAAAAAACAAGAACTCAAGAGGAGGAAAACCAGAAATCTGAATGTTCATTCATCAACCACAACTAAATTCAAATTGCAATCACTAAGTACGTATTTAGAGATGAACATGACCACAGTTTGATACTAAACGTAACTAAACCGTAATCTCCATCAACTACTCTCTAATATCTCCCAATTTACTATGCTAGAGCCTAATAAAGGAGAGCTTCACCTGTTCATATCTTTGTCTAGTGGGAGCACTACTTGGATGGAGACATTGGACTGTTCAGAATTGGATGCTTCAGTGAAGACAGGAGTTGTCATTGGTATCTTCTCCATCTTAGAATTCTTTCCAAAAATATACCTGCTCAAATAGTACCTATTAAAAATATCATCCAAACAAACAAAAATGGTGCACATAAAAAATCTTGCAGATATACTAACCCAGTGACATCATTGAAGCCAGCAGAGCCTGACAACTTATCTGCGCTTCCTTCTACAACTATAAAGGGTTCATACTTTCTCACCTGTGAAAGCAATCAAAGAACGCTAAAGCCATATAATTAGACCAGAAAAGACAAACAATCTTGAAGCCAATTAATATAGTAATCCGCATATTCATGTGGCAGGGTGATCGTTTATTCTATTGTATGCAATGAATTTCCTGTGTCTTGATATTAACTAGCACGTACTACATACACATGTTACCTCAACTAAAACAGATCATTACCTGTTTCAAATCAGTTTTTCTGATAATTATTGCGCAAATGATTCCGTCTTATAGTCTTATAAAAGCAAAAATAGATTCCGTCTTCTTAAACATAGACTCATTCTTTGAACAAATGATTCTAAATCTTAGAAAGGACAAAAGTTTACTAAGTGATAGAACAATATTTGTAAGAAGGATGGTAGCGGACCTCATAATTTGCCGCTCTTTTCAATATCTGGTATTTCGGTGTTCCCAACTCTGGAGTTTTGTAAATCCGCAGCTACACAAAATAAAGAACTAGAAGTTAGTGGGGCTCAAAATTTTAGCATCCAACTGATGGTATTCTAAATAAAGAGGCAATACCTGCTTAAATACATCCCACAAACCTTCCAAAGAGAAATAGTCATTGTTCTTTATAGAGTCCCAAAAGTCCTACACATCAAGGGACAACAACCAATTACTAGTGAGTTTGACATAAAATGAACGTCCAAATTATGTCTCTCACTTTGGAGAGACATTGGGATCTTACCACGTGGCTGCAAAATTTCCCTGTCTCTGGGTTGATGCCCATCACAGAGGTTCCTGTGAACACCAGCTCTGGTTTCCATGGCAAAAGCAAGAACTTCATAACCATAGTCCATCTTGTTGTTATCTCATATGGACCTGTCTATATCAACTCAATCAGTCACATAAACTAAAAATGGAAATGTAGCATGTGTCTAGTGTTATGATACATCAACCAATCATTAGAAGCCTAATAAGTGTTATGGATCAAAATCCCTAATCATTTAATAACTACAGCAATAATCTGAAAGAAACACAAGCAAGCATGCGCACTAGCTAATACAGTGGTCACCCTGTGAGAGTTACCTTCACTTTCAGCCGATGCAAGTTTCCAAGATTTCAAGGAAATCACACCCCTCACATTTCTTCAACTTATATTCTCTCTCTAATCTACTTTCTAGAACTGTTTCTCTACTTAATAGTTACAAGGTCGGTCCTCGTGATAACTCCGTGGCAAGCTCCACACAACCAACAAAGAGGGTAATGATTATGAAACTCAAGTGCGGTCGCCAACAAGTAACTACCTTGACACAATTAAAGGCAACACTAAAATTTTTTTTTTTTTTTTTTTTTTTTTAAATTTAGACGCCTGTTGGTGTACTAAACAGAGCACAGGTCCATAATTTATCAACTTCAACCGCAATGCATTAGATAATAGAATAGTACTCTAAAATATACTTAAAACCCATATGTCAATAGACTTGAGCTACATATATTTCTTTCAACTGGGTCAATACACAGGAAACCATGTAAGTGGAGTATTTTTAGACATAGCAATATCATTAAGATAATTACTATAAACCATTTTATGATATAAGCATGAATATCAATGTAAGTTTTGTTATACCTAAAATATTTTAAAACAAAATTGTTGTATTTTAACTCTACTCTCATAAAATTTTCATGTAATGTAATTTTACAATTTTTTTTTTTAAGTATCAACTACAGGTCCTTTGATTCTAATTCATTGAGAGGAGAAATTTTTAAATTCAAATCTTTGTGAGATAATGATTCATGGGTCTCAAACAAAATATAGCAATTACACAAACCTGTTTGACCCAGTGCAAAAGGAAGTCAGGCCTGAAGAGTATCTTCAAAAGGGAAATATTAAACAGATACCCACTTATGGAATCATGCTTAGTGATTGGGTCCCGGAACTTCACTCGGTCATCATAGGCCGTCCGATCAATCCCCTGATCATCAAAGAGGTGAGGTAGATCCTCGTACAAGAAATCCACTAGCCGTTGCACGTCGACCGTTGATTTTGCAGCTGGGCTCTGTTCCACCAGGCTTAGTCTCACGACCCATTTGGAGACGTGGGCAGTGTGGTAATTTTGGGAAAGCCTCAGAGTTCTCTTGGACGGTGGGAACGGAAAGTCGGCGGTTTGACGTCGGAGAGTGACGTGTACGGCGGCGCTGGGCCGGAAAATTTGGTGGCTGAGTTGTGTCGTCGCCATTGTTTTGTTGAGGTAAAATGGTGATTCGGCAAAAATCGATTTCGCGCGTGCAAGTTTGCTCTTTTTTTTTTTTTTTTTTTTGGACTTTGAAGCTTAACCAGAAAAATAATCGGTTGGCATTCATTTGAGAAAAACACACTTTATTTATTTATTAATTAGTTAATTTATTATGTGGCTGCCTGTTGGGACGTGTATGCAGCATGCTGTGGACCACGAAAGCAGTCGTCCAGATGAGAAGCACTTGGCGTTTTCACTCGTGAAGTTTGAGGGTGTCAAATGTCACATTAAACAGGACAATTCATAGTTAAATATCGGTAGTATACATTTTTAACTGTTTGATCTATTCAATATTATATAAAATAAAAGGATATGCAAAATTGATAGTTTTAATTCGATGCTAATCTAACACATATGAAAACAGAAACCTATTAATTGTTAATATTTTTTTAGATCCTATCATAGAAATTTCCTAAATATATGTCCACATATTTTCACTCAAATCTTTTTTTTTTTTTTTTTTTGTAAGAAAAGAATGTTTGACAATATACACATATGAGTCATGTACTGTGTCAAAGATTCTCTAAAGAATACCCGATGATTTTTATTTTGATTTGAAAACTTTTAAAAGGAAATGACTCGATATCAATAAGCAAGATTGGTTAGCGATTTGGTTGTCAAATAGAAGATGGTAGATTTCTTTATTACGAAATAATAATTAGTGGCTCAAAGAATGTTTGAGAAGATGATATTAAAAAAGATTAAAAGAAAATTATTTGGACAAAAAGTTATTTGTGACTCGGCATGAGGTCAAAGTATTACTCCATATATTATTGAATCAATTACTTTTAAGTTGGGATTCTTCTAAGAAAGTTGTGTTCTGTGGCAAGCATTTAGCAAAATATGAAAAGTGCCAAACTGACTATAATTCATTGGATAATTTGATGTGAATCTAATTAGCCATTATTGAACCGTGAATATTTTTTGAAATATGATTTGAAGGATAAAATATGAATATGTATGATTATAAAACGTAATTGACAATGGAACTAGATTAGACTTTGTACCAAGTATATTTATTAGCATGTTGTCCAAGCATTATATCAGAGGTCATCAGTAATTTGTCAAACGTAGAGAATTGACAACAAAATAAGAGTAATTACTCGTAATATAAATCCTTGTTTTATTATATAAATTAGCTTTTGTTTTTAGCACGATACAAACAGTACTATTCTTCTTTGAGTTTTATTTGAATTTACTAATTAAATTAGTTATCTGTCTGTGCCGTGTTTTCTATAATGGAGATATGTGTGTGAATTGATATTTCATATCGCTTTTTATGCTTTAATTTTAGATATAATTTTCATTTTAAAAAACAAAAATAAATGAAATGGACTCATTTTTCAAAATAAAAAAGTCATTGCTGCATTGCTTTATTTTGATTGCTTTTGTGACATCTAAATTTCACAGGAAAAAAGGATTATTAGCTCCCAAGATTACAAAAGTTGGATGGTCTCCCAAGCAGATCTCATGCTCAAAAATATAATAATAATAATCATAACAAAAATAATTGAGCAATGATATGACATATTTATGCACTCTTTAAAACTCTTAAAATATATTCTCTTGAACTTATCTTGGTCTTAGTGTAGTGTTGGCCAATCAATCATAGTGGGCCATCATCATAACTATCATCATCATAAACATAGTATCCGAATAACTGTATTAGGTCTCGTTCACTCCGCGGATACGAGTGTGACTTCTTAGATTGTCACACACACATCAATAGCCCCAAAATGGGAACCTGCCCCTCTTGGCCAAAAGGGTACCTCACCCAGCACAGTAACATCATAAACTGTTGATCATAAATCTGGGTGCCCACTACTTCTTTCCCACTACTTCTTTCATGCTTCAAACACATACTTAAAATAAAATTTCGTTAAATAACCTTGAAGCTAAAGCATCTCTTTAAAAAAATTTTTTTTTTTGAACTTATTACGTTTTTTTTTAAACGACTACTCAAGCATATGATCTACATGGTCATATGTCATAAATTGCGAAAATAAAATCAAATTGTGAAAATAAAAGTATCAGTAAGCTTAACTATTCAAATATAAATCGAGTCATACATATAAATGATATATACTTACCTCGTTTCCTTAGCTAATCAATTAATTGCTTGCAAGTGGATAGGTCCCTTTGCGGTTCCCGACTCAAGCGCCCCAACAATTTTGAATAATGAGAAATTATGATTAAAAAAAATGTAGTAACCATTATTTTTTTTCTCTGTTATATGCATGAGACATAAAAAATAAAAAAAACTATCAATTTGTCCTCTATCCAACCTTGTGTATATTCAAAATTTTAAAAAAGAAATCCATAAATTGATAAACTTTAAAATTTACAGGAAATATATACACATATATGAGCAACAATTAAGAAAAATCAGAATATGAAACTTTATTTTAGATTGGTAAATAAAATTCTAGGAACCAGAGTTGCACTCACATTTGAAGGAACAAATTATAGAACGTTAATCAAACAAAATTTGTACATATATATGTATGTTTATATATATATATATATATATATCTATATCTATCTGTGTGTGTATTTTTCTGTGAACCTACTCATAAGATTAGAAGCTTACCGGAATGAAAGAGTCAACCACAATTTTGTTTTTGTGTACTAACAATTTTTGAAATTCTGATATGATATAAAGGACATTGGATATTTTTACGTAAAGCTTATCGTGGTAGAGATGGAATGGAGTTGATATAGGATTTGATGAGGAGGTTTGAAGCGGTGCTCTAGGATTTGAAGAGTCTATTAAAAAGAGTTTTGAAAAACTAATAAATATATGTTCACTTATAAAAGCGTGTACGTAGAATAATATTTAAACTATGCTTGACAAGTAGCATGCATGGGAAAATGCATGTGGCATGCAGAGAGTCTAAATATATATCTAGAGATGAAGCGGAAAATTTCCGAATACTGGATTCACTACAAGAATTTGAATTTTTTGTTACCAAAAATTCGGTAACTAAAAGTCCTGTTTTTGGTAGCAAAATGTTTTTGTTACCAAAAAAGTTTGGTAGCAAAAAGTGGGCAGCAGAAAGTATTAGTTACCAAATTTTTGGTAGCAAATAGTTGTTGCTACCAAAAAAATTTTTGGTAACAAAATGTATTTGGTAGCAAAATATATGATATTCGGGGACCAAAAATTTCGGCAGCAAAAGGTTTTTGGTAGCAAAAAGTATCAGCTTTCTGCTACCAAAAATTTTGGTAGCAAAATATATTTGGTAGCAAAAAGTGTGACCTTTCTGCTACCAAATATATTTGGTAGCAAAACGTGTGAGGTTTTTGCTACCAAAATTTCGGTAGCAAAAGGTTTTTGGTAGCAAAAAATGTGAGCTTTCTGCTACCAAAATTTTGGTAGCAAAATCTATTTGGTAGCAAAAAGTATGAAATTTTTGCTACCAAAATTTCGGTAGCAAAAGGTATTTGGTAGCAAAAAATGCGAGCTTTCTGCTACCAAAATCTTGGTAACCAAATATATTTGGTAGCAAAAGGCATGAACTTTCTGCTACCAAAATTTTGGTAGCAAAATATATTTGGTAGCAAAAAGTGTGAGCTTTCTGCTACCAAAATTTTGGTAACAAAATATATTTGGTAGCAAAACAATCAAGTACCAAATATTTAGTAGCAAATAGACAGATTTATATACCTGTATTTTTTAAAAAAAAATATATAAATAAAATAGCAAATATTAATTTAAAAATCTCTAAATATTTCAATACATATTAGAGTCCAAACAAAATACTAAAATAGTCATACTTAAACAAACTCAAACATTTATGTAAATATTGTACTAATAAAATCTTAATATTACAAAAATGAAACACTCTAACAAATTGAGGCCGGTGGTGGCGGTGGCGGAGGATGTTCTATTCTTGAGACGGAAGGTCTAGGATGATCGGACGGCGGATTTATTTGTTGAAGTAGCTTTTGAATAAGCTTATGTTGTTGCTTCATTAGGATTTACATATCCGACATACGACGTTTATTTTCTGAACTTCATTTTCAAGTTTTTCATATCCTAAACCTCTAGATTTGCGACCTTGTGGCGCTTTTCTTAGTACAGGACCTATGCCACGCTTGGAACCATATTTTTCATACCTCTTACTTGTCAAAACTTGAGAGTAAATTTCTTCCTCTACATCAGAGTCAAGTTCTTACCCATCTAGTGCTTCACTTAAACGAGCATCGCGGATCTTGATCATTTGTTCCTGCATTAGGCAAAGTGTTATAAACTTTCAAATTAGAGTAAAAAAAATATAAAATCAAACAAAATGATAAAGTGTTTAGTAATTCTTACATAATCTTCCTTTGCTCTCTCAGTTGTCCATCCCCGTGATTCGCTCCAATGAGTGTTCTTGAATACCTCAAAATACCTTCCCGAAGCATTTGAGTCAGAACTTGAATGTGTGTTCTACATAGAAATCATTATTTGTTAGTTAGTTAAAAAGAAAAAAGAAATTATGGTTTCAAGTGGTAGTATACTTAAGTGAGTGCAAGTTAATTACATGGACTTCCTCCAAATGTTGAACTATAGATCTTGAGCCACCCAAATAACCTGCTGGCTTTTTGGAATGATTTTCCGCAGCAACCTGTGCTTTTTTCTATATAAATGAAAAAAGAAACATTTAAATGCATTAAAATATAATAGAAATTTCGACATCATCTCCCCTATAATTT
>NW_010361820.1:672633-679186 GCF_000414095.1 Morus notabilis | reverse complement strand
CCGATATCGATAACCTTTAAAGCGCTCATAGAAATATTGATGTACAATATCTTTCAATTGTGAATGCGCCTCAAAATCTAAATCAAATAGATCCTGAAGAAAAAAAAGTTGCTAAATTTATTCTTATATAAGTGCAATCGTTATAAAGAATAAGTTACAATAGAAATTTTTACCTTCAATCGTCTTATGCATTCATTCTGTTCATTTTCAGGAATCTTACCCCAACCACTATACTTTAATGGAGCATGATGGCGAACTATAGAACCAATTTTGCTCGCAAATCGGCCCGCATGCTCCCCGTAAACTCGGAGCTCAGATTCTCTAAATTGTACTTGAAGCTTTCCTTTCTTGGACACTAACTTGTTAATTCCTTGACATGTAGTTGGTCCTCGAACATTTGTTGACCGTGCTGTTTACAAATGAGGTTAAATGTAGAATAGTGTAAAAAAAAACTCAATTAAAAATAATTATTATGATCTTACGTGTATTTTCAATACGTAGAATCTCCGGAGGTTGATCCTCGTGAAATTGTTGAAAATCTTGTGATGGCTTATTATCTGCTCGCGAAGATGTGGATGAGCCTAATGTGCCTAAAGATGCCACTGAAGGAGTCCGGGGAGATGCGTCAACATCCGGCAGAGATGGAGCGGATTTGGATTTTGAACCAGAACTAAATGATAGCTTTCTCTTACGAGTAGACATAAGTGATATCCTGAAATAATAAAAATAAAAATAGAAGTTAGTGATTGGAGGTATGGTATATTCAAATCTTGTCACAGTTTTACAACTACTTCAAACAATCACAAATGCACATTTTGAAGTTAAACTGAAATAAGTTGACCTAATCAATCACTATAATCAGTTGCAGAATCAGTTTTCTCGATGTCACCATCAATTTCATCATCGGCTTCTCCATTGAATTCCGTTTCAATTTCCTCTTCTGTTTCGTCATCAATTTCATCATTGGGATCGATGCAAATATCAATGGTGAAATCATCAATTTCGAGTGGCCCAATATCCGTACGATTTAAGGGAGCTTCATTAACATTTGTGGTGTCAAATGAAATGTTAAGCTCATTTGATAACTCTTCTTGATAAGGCTCGTTATCTTCTTCATCCTCTTGACAAGCCTCAACTGTTGTTTTTGAGACATTCTCCCATATATGACGGTGATTGACTTTTTAAACTACTTTCCAAGAGTCACCTCTCTTTTCATCATTAATGTAATAGATTTGTTTCACTTGATCTACCAAGACATACGGTTCATCCTCAAAGCATAATGAATCAGTTTTAATGGTGGTGAAATTATACTCTTTCTTCATCCTTCCATTGGCAGTATCAAACCATGAACACTTAAATAAGATCACCTTATTCCAATACAAAAATGACACCTCCCAAATCTCCTCAATCACACCGAAGAAATCACTTATTACCCCATCACAATCTCCCTCAACGTAAACACCAGAATTCTGTGTGGTATGCTTGTCATCTCGCATTTTAGTATGATATCGCCCTCCATTCACCATACAACCAGGGTATGAGTGAACAAAAATGTTAGGTTCGTTTGCCAGAGCATACAAGTCATTAGAGATAGTTGTATCATCTTCTGCATATTTGTCTCTAATCTGCATCAATGTTCATGTAAGTTATTAAGAAGAACGCCACTCACTATAAATTCATATTTCAAATGAAAGCAAGCGTTGTCTTACCTTGTTTCCAAACCACTTTGCAAAGGTTGATATTTGGGTACGCTGAATATTAATAAGATCAACGCCTTCGGATCGCAATAATGAAACATGTTCACTGTCAATGATTATGTGTTAAATTTCGTTATTCTAAAAAGGAATTGAGAAGGTACACATAAGGATCAATATCTTACTCCAAATATGGCTGCAACTTTTCAATATTGTTTAGAATATACCAACGTACTTTTTCACGTTCATCTTGTGTCAACATAATAGCCTTTGGCTTCCCAAACAGTCTCGCACGTTGATGAAAAACTGAAATTGATGAGGATGGTCGGGATTCGATATTGTCTGCATTACGTTCGGGCCGATTAAACTGTGTTTCAATGTCACGCATGTACATTGAACAATACGTCAATACCTCACTAATAGTATAACCTTCTGCAATCGAGCCTTCTGGACGAGCTTTATTTCTGACATATTTCTTCAATTTCCCTAGTGTCCTATGATATAACTCCCGAGAAAGTACACATGTTCGTCATTAGGAAAATCTCTAAACATATACATAAATCCACTAAATAGAGTGATACCTTTCAAAAGGGTACATCCACCTAGTGTGCACTGGTCCAGCTAATTTTGCCTCCTCTGGTAAATGGTAGGCTAGATGGATCATAACATCAAAGAATGCAGGAGGAAAAATCCTTTCAAGTTTACATAATGTGTAAACTATACCTTCTTGTAATGCATCTAAGTCCTTTACTAACAATGTCCTTGCACAAAGCTGCTGGAAAAATGAACACATCTCAGCAATCGGACCCAACACATTGTCTTTCTTCAAGTAAGGCCGCAATCCTATCGGTAACAATCGTTGCAACAACACGTGACAATCATGACTTTTCAAACCCGTGATCTTACCATCGTTAATGTTGACATTTCGCGACAAATTTGCTGCATATCCATCGGGAAATTTGACTGATTTTAAAAATTGACAAAAAGCTTTCCGCTCCGTAGTAGACAATGTAAAACATGCCGGAGGCTTTTTCCCCTTACCATCCAAGTGCAACTCCTTTCTTATATTCAACTCTTGTAAGCCCAAGCGAGCTTTTTTGGTGTCCTTTGACTTGCCATCTATTCCTAACACGGTTCCTACCAAGTTATCGCATATATTTTTTTCTATATGCATTACATCAAGATTATGACGCAACTTAAGTTTTGACCAATACTCGAGCTCCCAAAAGATACTTTTCCGTTTCCAGTTACTGTCGTTTGAGTACCCAGCTTCTGACATTTTTTTCATGTCAGCTTCACGAACTGCTACATCCTTTCCCGGCATAGGAACCCACAGCTTGCTTAGCTCTAACAATAGTTCCTCACCCGTTTTTGATTCGGGAGGCATTCTTGTTTCAACAGAACCATCAAAATTCAAGTCGGAACGCCAAGCATGATCCGGACTTAAATAACGGCGATGCCCCATATAACAAATCTTACTTTGTAATCGGAATGAAGCAGTTTCATCCATACACACCGGACAAGCCTCATATCCTTTGGTGGAGTAGCCGGATAAAGTACCGTATGCAGGAAAATCATTAATTGTCCATAATATTGCAGCACGCAAAGTAAATTGTTTTTTTTCAACTACATCGTACGTTCTAACGCCGTTCTCCCATAACTCTTTAAGTTCATCAATTAGAGGTCTCAAATAAATGTCTATGTCTTTCCCCGGTGCCTTCCGTCCCGGAATTAATGTCGACATCATGATATGTGCCTGCTTCATACATCTCCAAGAGGGCATGTTGTAAGCCACCACTAAAACTGGCCACATACTATATGGATTTGCCATATCACCAAACGGCGTGAAACCATCGGAAGCAAGACCTAATCTGACATTACGTGGTTCAGCTGCAAAATCCGGATATTGTTTGTCAAATTCCTTCCACACTTCCGCATCAGTAGGGTGTCGAATGACTCTTTCTGTCTCAAAACGTTGTTCCTTGTGCCACCTCATATATTCAGCGGTGTGTCGAGACATAAATAAACGCTGCAATCTTGGAATGAGAGGAAAGTAGTGCATTTTTCTATGGGGAACTTTTTTCTCCTTTGCATTACAATTTTTATACCTCTTATGACCACATACTGGACAGTCTTTCAAATCTTTATACTCTTTGTAATACAACACACACTCCTTTGGGCACACATGGATAGTCTTGTATCCCAACCCAAGCTTCCGCATCATCCGCTTCGCCTCATAATAAGACTTGGGAATTCTCGAGCCTTCTGGAAATGCCTCCCGAAGTAACTTCAACAACATATCAAAAGACTTGTTACTCCATTGATTCAATACTTTTATATGAAGTAACTTCACCAAAAAAGTCAATGCGGAAAACTTTGTGCATCCTTTATATAACTCCCTCTCCGCTTCAGCGAACAAATCTTCTAAATTCGGTGTCTCTTCTTCACAACCCCCAATATCATTTATTTCTGCACCATCATCCATTGAAGATGGATTGATGTGCGGAAATGCATCATTTAATGCATTTACCATCTCATCTATGTCGTCATCATTGTCACTTTTTTCTCCTTCTGCATCATAGTCTTCATCTTGTACATTGGGAGTAGTATCGGTTTCCTCCTCGCCATGATTAATCCAGTTTATATAATTTAAGCTAAAACCTCTAACAAAAATATGACGCTCAACAATATCTATATGATGGAAAAAACAATTCAAACATTTTTTGCAAGGACAACGACATTTTCCATCCGCATCTAGGTGATTACGTGCTTGTTCAATAAATCTTCTAACTCCATCCATATATGTCTCCGAAATTCGGTTCGTCACATAAATCCAACTCTTATCCATATCTGACATGATAGTAGTCCTGTTAATTGAAATGCAAACTACATTAAGCGAATGATAGTAAGAAATGTAGATGGGAAAACATTTTCTGTCAGAAGACGTACCAAATTGATAATAACATGGGAAAGGGTACATATATACAACTAAAATAAGTGTACCAACATATATATACATATATGTATATATTGAACGTTAACAAGAACACTGGTTCAACTTAGAAAGATGAACGTTAAAAATACACTTGGTAAAAAGGAGACACTCTCATCACTACAGCATATGACCTCTCTAATGTAGCAGAACCGAAAATAGAACAAAACAACAATGTAGATCTCGCCATCAAGAATTCAAGATTTTCAAAGATACAAGTTTTTCCCCTTAACGATTTGAGACTTTGGGTATTATCCGAAATTCGGTTCGTCACATAAATCCAACTCTTATCCATATCTGACATGATAGTAGATCTACGAATTAAAGGTTGGTGCCTAATGTCAGCTGGCTAAACAAATGCAAATAAATTTTAAATGCAAATAAATGTATGCTGGCGAACTGCCACTTCAGGCGTCAATATAGTATAATACAGTCAATATTCAATTTTTTTCAACTTTGCCAAATGTCCTGTTAATCCGAATGATCATCAATATAGTATTATTCAAACTTTTGGACGCTCATCTCCTTTCAAATTTTCGAAAGCCATAACTTATACAAATATGTTAAACAAATGTTTGACCAAATTTCCCCCTCTTTCTAAAACAAACTAATTGGTGTGAACCTGCAGGTTGTAGTTAGATAATGCAAACAAACAATTATGCAGGCGCAAAAACAGAAAAGAAGCAAAGCAGGATTGTTAAACATGAGGCGTACTGTTAAGAAAAGCCAGGAAGCAACTTCAAACGAATGACCGGAAATCAATGTTAAAGCCAGGAAGCCAGGAAGCAACGTCAAAATAAGAATACAACTTCAAAGAAAAAAAGAAAAAAGAAAAGCATATATCCAATACATATTCTTGTCCTAAAGGCTCAAAACAGACTCAAAACAGAAAAGCATATATCCAATACACTATCATGATTCAAAAATTTCTAAATTCCCTGATTCTTACCAAACAAAAAGAACAACAACCAAAATATAACAACGCAACAACCCACAATCTCATTTCAACATAAAATACAATCAAACAAAATTGATAAGCCAATGCAACTTTAGAAATAAAAAAATGAAGTATCTACCAATCTAAACCAAAACGTACTTCCCAAGTCCAAGGCCTAAGCAAACCAAAAAAATAAAACCCACATTCATATTTCAGCTAAAACGAAAATCAAATACTCACCAAAGCCATTAATTACCGACCTGAAAAAGTCAATACAACTTTTTGAATTAAACAAAACAAAAGAAAAGAACACAAAGCCCACATTCATATTTCAATCAGAACAACCATCAAATATTTAGCCATATCCCTAAATGCACCAGAATAATCGAATTCAACCTTAGAGACAAAAAACAAAAAAGCCCAAATCAGCAACAAATGAAATGAATAGAAACCTGATCTGAGCTTGATTAAGATGAATATATTCAAACTGATTCAAACAGATTCAAACAGATTCTTGTCCTAAAATGCTATAAAAATAAAAACTTTTCCACGATGAGAAAGGGAAAGTGAGGGAGATAAAACTGACCGGAAATGAGGAGGCATTGATAGTGAGAGGAGTGATCTTGCGTTTGTCAGCAACGACGACATTCGGCGGCGGCGACAGCGACAATCGACGGTGGCGACAGCGAAAATCGAAGGCGGCGGAAGCGGGAATCGAAGCCTACGACGCCGAGAATCAGCGACTAGAGAGAAGGAGCGAGAGAGATGAAGAAAGGCGGAGGAATTTCTGGCATTGAGCGAAGATGGCGAAGTGTTTCCGAAGAAGGGGAAAAATGGCTTCTTCGGGCGGCAGAGCTTCTGAGGTAGAAGGGGAATGGCTTTTTTTTGTTTTTAATGAAACTGATGTGTGTGTGTGTGTGTGTGTGTGTG
>NW_010361820.1:670315-672452 GCF_000414095.1 Morus notabilis | reverse complement strand
TTATATTTTTTGTTACCAAACATTATTTTGGTAGCTGAAAGCATACTTTTTGCTACCAAATATGAATTTGGTACCAGAAAGACATATATTAAAGATTAAAAAATAAGGTTTTAATGTCAAAAATTATTTAAGATTCATTGTTCTAATAACATTATAACAAAAAAAAAGTTTTGAAATTGAGATACATTATTTAAAGTTAAAAATCAATCAAATAAGGAAATTATATACTATTCTATGTGGAACATATACTTAGTTAACAATATCACATATATATACATATGAACATGTCTCTTGCTACACCTACACAAAATAATTAAATTATCAAATAATTGTTATACAAAATACACTAGGATGGATTGTTAAAACTTATAGGACATATTCATAGAAAATTGAAAAAAAAAAATACAAGCACAAAATATAAATATTAATGTTTTATATGTTTTGCTACCAAACACAACTTTTGGTAGCAAAAAACGCCTTTTTGTCACCAAAATAAGAATTTAGTAGTAGAATCATGTTTTCTGCTACCAAAATTTGGTAGCAAAAAATTATGTTTTTTGGTAGCAAAAACTTGATTTTTTGCTACTAAAATTTGGTAGCAACAAATTATGTTTTTGGTAGCAAAAACTTAATTTTTTGCTACCAAATTTTGGTGACAGAAAACATGATTCTGCTACCAAAATTTTGGTAGCAAATGTTATATGTTTTGCTACCAAAAATAATTTGGTAGCAAATACCTCGGGCGGGAAAAAAATTTGCTTCCCGCCATCTTTTTGTTACCAAAACATTTTGGTAGCAAAAAAGTCATATTTTGCTACCAAATTTTTGGTAGCAGAATCTTATGTTTTTGTTACCAAATATTATTTTGGTATCAAAAAGCTCTTGGCGGGAACCAAAATTCTTTTCCCGCCATGTTATTTGTTACCAAATTATATTTGGTAGCGGATTGTGTTGTTTTTGCTACCAAATTTGGTAACTAAAGCCTTGATACTTTTAGTTACCAAAGTTTGGTAGCGAAAAGTGTGTTTTCTGCTACCAAAAATGTTTTGGTAGCAAAAGAGTTGGTCTCTTAAAGTCACTATTCTTGTAGTGATTAACGAATTGGCCCTTCTGATCAATATTAGTTATCAAGATTAATGCTATACAGGCTGCCTAGTGTTAATATTATTACATTTTTTTTTTGTATATTATTCATTATACAAAAAGTAAGCATGAACTAGACAAATCAAAATTAGTAATCCGAATATGCTCGCGATCAATCGCTTATTTATTTATTTTTGACTTATTGAGCAGAAGAATTTGTGTCGAAACATTTTCTATACACATACACGCGTTTCTGCCGAACGTCAACACTAATTAGCTAATTCAAAGACCACAAATTAGAAATTCTCCGAGGTATATATCATGATTCTTAAAAAATTACTTCTTTTTGTTTATATTTAACTAAGCAAAGAGAATGCATACAAATGCTTGTTAATTTGACATTTATACGAAGAGAGGTCAGAGGCATGCACCCGCATGACGTGTGGACCATTATAAAAATAATGATCAATAAATAATAATAATAATAATAATAATAATAATAATAATAATAATAATAATAATAAATAGGGGGAAATCTAGATCCTACTAACACAATTTAAGCAAGAATACGCATTCTTAAAACAGATAAGAATTAAGAATAATGGAACTGGCCCCACCCAATGCTTAATCTATGTATATAGTCATAAAAAACTGCCTTTTAGTGATTGGTCCAAAAAAAAAACCTGCCTTTTAGTCAAAAAGCAGGATGGTGAATTCAGCCAAACAATAAATAAATAAATAAAGCAGCATGGTGAAAATCTGACGCGTACCATATCTCTGTTTTTTCGAGTAGCTAATAAGATCAGTTAATTAGCGCATCACCGTTTTCAATACTGATGTTTTAATGCTATTGTAAATTCTATTCAATATTTACTCAAAACACGGATAGAAATGAAACAAAAGGACTAAAAATTCAAGCACTGACATCATCATTATGAAACAAGAAGCTCGCCTCCATTCTATTAACACTTCGAACTATGATACAAAAAGGGGAGGAGCCAAAAAAAAAAAAAAAAAAAAAGGAAAAAAAAAAAAAAAAAAAAAAAAAAAAAAA
>NW_010361820.1:652737-663936 GCF_000414095.1 Morus notabilis | reverse complement strand
TTTCAGTTACCAAAGTTTGGTAGCGAAAAGTGTGTTTTCTGCTACCAAAAATGTTTTGGTAGCAAAAGAGTTGGTCTCTTAAAGTCACTATTCTTGTAGTGATTAACGAATTGGCCCTTCTGATCAATATTAGTTATCAAGATTAATGCTATACAGGCTGCCTAGTGTTAATATTATTACATTTTTTTTTTGTATATTATTCATTATACAAAAAGTAAGCATGAACTAGACAAATCAAAATTAGTAATCCGAATATGCTCGCGATCAATCGCTTATTTATTTATTTTTGACTTATTGAGCAGAAGAATTTGTGTCGAAACATTTTCTATACACATACACGCGTTTCTGCCGAACGTCAACACTAATTAGCTAATTCAAAGACCACAAATTAGAAATTCTCCGAGGTATATATCATGATTCTTAAAAAATTACTTCTTTTTGTTTATATTTAACTAAGCAAAGAGAATGCATACAAATGCTTGTTAATTTGACATTTATACGAAGAGAGGTCAGAGGCATGCACCCGCATGACGTGTGGACCATTATAAAAATAATGATCAATAAATAATAATAATAATAATAATAATAATAATAATAATAATAATAATAATAATAAATAAATAAATAAATAATTTTTTTTGTTCTTGTTATGTAACAATCAAACTAAATGAGTTTTATTTATTTCGGAGTCGCACTATTCTATTTTAGATATTTCGTACTTTAGATACTAGCTAGCATATACAATGAGAACATTAGTGTAATTTGGCGTGGACTTTTCAGATTATTATTATTATCGTCGTCATCATTATTATTCTTTTGAGGGTGACTTAGATTTTGAAGTACTAAGGGTACGTACTTGAAAGGAGTACTTATATTAATCTAGCACCAGTAGAGGTCTATAGAACTTATATACTGTATTCCTCGGATAACAAATAAGTGTATTCCTTGGACAACATTTAGCGTGACATTTCAATCCATTTGATTAGTTTGTTCCATATTGTTATGAATCTTACAGAACAATTGTATAGCTAACCACAACTACAATTTGCCCAATTTGTGACGACATATGTTGTCGCAATTACTTATCGTTTAACAGGAGAATCTTGTTGTCGCTAATAATTTACTTGTCGACGCAAATATGTAGTTGACAGTAAATGTTCACTGGCGCCAATGTTTGCTATCAAAATACAATTATTTACGATAATGTGTTGTCACAAATAGTTCTTTATTTGTGATGACACGTGTCGTCGCAAATAATTGTTCATTTATTTATTGTTCCCTGAGTAAAAAGGTGGTCAATTTGGCGGTTCCCAAAAATTATTTGCGACGACACTAATATGTGTCATCGCAAATGTTTTTGTATTCCCACATGAAAATAAATGGCGGGAAAATTGGGCAGTTCTCAAAAACTAATTGCGACGATAGTGTACAATGTCGTCGCAATTAATAATTCCAGAACATTCGATATAAATATTAAATAATAATTCCAGGCTTTAAATGTCGTCGCAAAAAACTCTGTCTATATACCCAAGACCAGAGCCTCCTCCTCTATTTTTTTTCGATCATTCTCTCTCTTTTTCTCAGCCTCTCCCCAGTTTTCTGACCCCAAGCCCCCAAAACCTTCCTATATTCCCTTCTAAATCCTCACCAAATCAACATTTATCCTAAGTTTTAATCATTTTCATTATTTTTTCATCAAAAGAAATATAAAAAATAAACTCCCTGCCCTCACCGTCAAATTCGGCCGCCGCCACCGTTTGCCCCACCTAATTCTGCTATTTTCAGCCTCCGTTTTAGTGGGTTTGAACTTTGTAAGTTTTTTACATATTTATTGTATTTTTTAGTTTAAAATGTTTGGGTTTTTTGTTGTTTGAATTTTGTATTATAAATTTTGGATTTTAAATTTTGATTTATAGATTTTAGAATTAGTATATAATTTGAAGTTTGGATTATAGATATTGAATTTTGAATTATTAATTTTGAGATTGTTGAAATTTGCTATAAGTGTGTGTGAATTTTTTAGGGTGTTTATTTTATGAAATCTGCTTGTAATTTGATTTAGGTTAAGATTAAAAATTTTGATCATTGTTCTGAGTGGCACATCTTGCAGTTATGGTGTGCTAAAATCTTTTAAAAGCTATTTTTTTTACAAGTTTGGATTTTTAGATAATAAGAAAAATAAGTCATTATGCTGCCAAAATTTTATTAAACCCTGTTAATTTTAATAATTTCATTAATAAGATTAAATTATATTAATAGAAAGTAAATTAAAAATTAATTATAAAAATTACAACTTAAAAAATATAAGGAAATTTTGTATTAATTTCGTCTAAAAGTTAATAAATAAAGTGATATATTTAAATAGATAATAAAAATAACGAGTGCAATAATAATAGGATAAATCATTCATAAAAATTGATAAAACTTTATAAAGTTGAAACATGAACTATAAAACTTTCTTGGTGAACGTGAATATATAGTTACAACAAAACATTAACTATAAAACTTGAAATATGATCGGATGTGTTATTGTTTTTATAGTTAAGATGCTAATGGATAAGAGTTCGATACATTTGAAAAATCGGTTGTCTGATCAATATTGGGAAGGGATATATGCTTTTATCAACATTGCCAAAGACTATGTTCATGAAAGTGGTTGTACAAGTTATTCTTGTCAGAGGTGTTTAAACCATAAGAGTTTTCAAATAGAAACAGTTAGAGCACATATACACCAATATGGTTTCAATACTTTACATACGACATAGATTTACCATGGCGAAAGAGATTTGGATGATGTTGCGACCAATGCAATGAATGAATCAGTTGACGAGATGGTTGCAGTTATACATGATGTTGCTAGAAATAACTCCGATTATGATATGACGGGCGAAGTACAAGCTGAGGTGTTAGGTGATGCGCAACACAATGAATTTAAAGAGTTGTTATCCGAGCTTGAATTGGCATTGTATCCAGGGTGTACTAAGTATTCGCCACTGAATTTTTTGGTGAAACTGATGCATTTAAAGGTGCTATACAAATCACCCAATGAGCGTATAAACTCTGTTTTGAAGCTGGTGAAAGATGCATATCCTGAACGGATTAAACTTCTAGATTCTTATTACGAGGCGAAGATGAAATTGGGTAAACTCGGTCTGGGCTACAAAACAATACATGTCTGTAAGACTGATTAATTTACTTTTTACGACTGATCTTATTATTGTGTTGACTATTTTATAGCAATCTTTTATTAATAAATATCGATTTTATTGTTTTATTTTATTATTAATTTTCCTAATTTATATATTTAATGATTAATATTATTAGTAAAGTACGGCAAAAAAAGAAACAAAGTATATGCGACGACATATTTAATTTGTCGTCGCAAATAGTCTACATTACTAGCGACGACACTTTCAAACCTATGATCACAAAAGGTTTTAAATAATTTGCAATGACATGTAGCGTTGCAAATAAGTTAGGACACGTCATCATCAACGACATATTCGACGGAGCATTTGTGACGACTTATTTGCGACGATTGTCGTCGCTAATATATTAACGACGATATTTAAAAATTTTGTCCTCACAAATATATTATTTACGTCGGGTTTTTTGCGACGACATCTCATCAAAAATAAAATATTTACGATGACAATACTACGACAACATTCCGTCATCGCAAATAAACTCTTTTGTTGTAGTGAACTGAATTTAGTTAATTAGCGAGACCGTAGTCACATATTTTTACTTTCTGTAGAGTGCAAATGTATAAGGTACTTGGTTCTGATTAGCATAAATATTGCTCTTTTATTTGTTCGTTCTCCTAAAGCTGATTTTTTTTTTTTAAGTTCTGAAACTGATAATTAGGCAGTCTATAGGAATACTGTTATATATACACACACATATTTAGAAGTTCTAAAACTGATATTAAGCAATCTATGGGTGCGTTTATAATTGGTTTTAAAATAATTTTATTTTTTTTGTATGAAACTGGGAATGAAAAAGATTTTAATTTCAGACAGAAATTGTTTCTGAAAATGCGTTTGGTAATTTTATTAAGAGATTGTTTTCAGTTTAAAAAAAAAAAACTAAAATTCCGTTTAGTTATATAATTTTCACCTATCTGCCCAAAAAAAAAAAAGGCATCTGCCCAAAGAAATGGAAATAAAAAAATGAAAAACAACTGCAAATCGTTTTTATTTTCTAAATAATTTTACACTAAACTAAAAAATAAAATTATTTTCGGTTTTCTTTCAATTTTTCCTCCAAACACGTTTTTCTCCTCAATCTCTTTTTTTGTATGGAAAAACGGGAAAAACAGAAACCAAATTTGGTTCCAAACACACTGATAACATAATATGTATATATGTAGGCTCCGTTCACTTTACCGATTCGAGTTTAAAATTTGAGTTTTGCTATAGTAAAAAGTTATCAGAAATAATCACATCTAACTTTTTGGCTACAGTAAAAAGCTCTCACATAAAATCACATCTCAACTCGAATTATAAACTCAAATCAGCGAAATGAACGGTTCGTACTCTTTTCAATCGAATGACACGTGGTGCCGCAGGCATGTTTACTTTCGTACACTTGTGGTCAAGATGACAATTGTTGATTTTGCACGTGTGCGAGTTAATACTTGCCTGACAGTGAACTCTACATTTTGTGTTGGAGTAATTAGATGAAAATTAGAATTCATGTGCATGCTATATTGTAATTCATCCATAGGGTAGAAAAGCACAAAGTATAGTTATTAGAGAAGAATGAATATATATTTTTTTTTAATCAATTTTATGAAACAAATAAGTACATTAAAGTTACATCAAGAATGTGCCTCAACTCTCAAGCACTATAACTCGTTTCTTTTCTTTTTAATTTTCCATCATGGCACAAATATTATTCGATGACAACGTATATACTAAACTATGATCATATATTTATAATATACATATTAATTATATTATCATTATTTTCAAAGCTAACATTACACTATAATAACACGTCATAATAATAAAAAGTTCACCAATTGAAAAATAATGAGAGACAATTAAGTATTAAGATCATATATGTATCGTGAGGAAAAGAATGGTTCTATTCTCTTTAAATCCCCGAACTAAGCGAAAAAACACGATACATCAGACGAAATCATTGTAATGTCGACATGGAGGCTTTCAAGGATGCCGCTGGAGCATAGTCATAGTCTGGGGCATCATCGTCATCGTCATCGAAGTCAAGGCAAGCAGCCGGGGCATAGTCATAGTCTGGAGAGTCGTCGTCGTCGCCGTCAAAGTCGACAGAAGCTGCCGGAGCATAGTCGTAGTCAGGATCATCATCATCATCATCGCCGCGCTTCTTGTACCTTGGGGAAGTGGTGATGGATTTGGCAAGTTTTACAGAAATCAAAGGATATTGGGCCTAACTTAACCTAACAAAATCGGCTTGTTAGAGAAGGATTGCCCCCACCTTATTAAGTGGATCATGCCAATATCTCCAGCCAATGTAGGATTCTAATATGCCCCCTCACGCACAACGTGGACCATGCCAAACCGTTGCGAATAAGTCAATATTGAGGGAACCAACATTGCAAAACTGGGCCTGCTCTGATACCATTTTACAGAAATCAAAGAATATTAGGCATAACTCAACCTAACAAAACCCGCCATTTCTTCTTTGTGCTGGCTGCAGTCAGCGACTTGAGACACAAATTAGAGAAAAAAAACATGACCTATATATATATGGAGCATAAGGAAAGTAAGGATTATCAGTGATGCTATTGGTGACCATAATTTGGAATTTGTTTCCATGTGTAAAACACATGTGAAGACCAAGAGTTTTTATATATATATATATATATATACACACACACAATAATTTAGAGTTTTAAACCATATCAATTTGTTCTCAGCTATTAAACACTTTTTAAATTTGACGGGGGAAAATATTCTCACGCGTAAAACGAGACACCTGGGACTGATCATTTTAGAACTTTCTAAACGTTTTTTTGAGCAAAATCCTTTTAACTTTTTTATTCTATGTTTAGATTCTAATTTGGTCAAAACTATCGATCGAGTCTACAGATATAACAGCCTGCCTTATAACAAATTTGCGATAAGTTAGAATGTTTGTCAACCATCATAGGATGTGCACAATATTTTCTTATTCTAATTAAAAAGAATTTGAGTGTGGTTAATTATATTCCATGTGGTATTTACAAACGCCATGCTATCATAATAGATATTCTCTATCAGATCTCCACAAATATAAAAATATTCTCTATCACAAGAGCATCTCTACAAATATAAAAAGGATAAAATTATTTTAGTATCTCTTATAATAAAACATTTTGTTGATACTCTTTGTTTAAAATATTAAAACGGTACATTCACTTTAAAAAAGCTTTCTTTTGATATCTCAAGATTGATTTTAGGGACACACAGGGGTTGTTCTTTTGTCTAAAAAACTAAATAAAAGACAACTCGAGTTATAACTTTATTCAAATTTATGTTCTTTTAAGTTTCAACTTTATTCAACTTTATTTAAGTTACAACTTCAACTCAAGTTATAATTCAAATTTAACTCAAAAACTACACTCAAGTTACACTCTAAAAGAACAACCCTACCATGTCCAGAGAGGCGCGGAGGGAGTTTAGACTTAAGGGGGCCGTGACTCAAGTGTCCTCATTATTAATATTTTTTTTTTAAATTTGTAGTTGTGTCCCTACTTTTTCTTATTATTTAGCCCCCTAAACTTTTTTAAATTTCAAAGTGTCCCCCATTTTTCTTATTTTACCCTTAATTTTTATATAATTAGCATTTTATGCACGTGTTTTTAAAAATTTCATTCACACTATTTATTTTTACTTTTAGTTATATATTATTGTTTAAATTTTTTTGTTTGTATACATTGTAATTTCAAATATAAAATCCCAAAAAACCCAATGATTAATAGAAATTAAAGAAACAAATAAAAGAAAAATTATGAGATTTTGATCGGTATTTATTATATTATTAATTTAGTTTAGAGAATTGAGCAAGTGATCTGGGCGGAGTTGCGTTGATGGGTTCGGTGACAGGTTGTATTGCTAGGTCAAGCAACAAGGAATGGGGAGGGGATGAACAGAGGCGGCGAGCAGGGGCCATGGTGCGTAGTGGGCTTGTTTCCTCAAACCTAGAGTTTGTTTTTGTTTTAAGAAAAATTCAATTTGCAAACCAAATTTGATTTGTTTTTTAAAACTTGAAGGTATGTATTTAATATTATCAAAAACTCAGGATACCAAAAGCATATTTCGTTACAACATAGGGTACCAAAATGATTTTATCTCTTTAATATTTTCTTCGAAGAGACTAGCCTAGCTATATTAAGAGTATGAGTACCTCTAAGAGACAGAGCTAAACTGCTAGCCCTAGCACTGTTCTCGTTGACAAATTAATCCCTAACACGCCGCCTATTAGCAAGTCTCTAGGCCTCATTCTTTTCACAACTCAAATTTTTATTTTCTACAGTGTTTTTTCTCGTAACAATTCAAATTCAACATTTTTGCTACAATGAATGATCTCTTACATAAATTCAATTTTCAACTCAAGTTCTCTAACTCAAGTTGAGAAAAGAAAGAGCCCTAGAGTATTTGGACACTCATTCGGTCACCGCAACTATGTTAGCAATGCTCTCATAGACAAAATCCCTAACATGCCCTCGGTTCCCCACAGTCCTAATGACCTTGTCGTGGACACTCATTTGGCATTGAATATTATTCTTTTCGTGCATACCTAGAGTTTACGTGGTATCAATTTGGAGGTGAGTCTTATTTGTCCTAGTGCCATTCAAGTTTGTCAACCAGATACAATCTTGGGCACATCTAATAAACATTAAATCTTCTGAAGAACAAAACGTTGAAGAAATTAATGAACCTGAAATCAACAAATTGCATACTTTCTCAGATAGAGGCAGGCATTGTTGATTCAAATTCTTTAGAAAAATTGGCATAACTTGATATTTTGAGAACAAATTGAACAATAATCCGGAGAAAAAAAAATCATCCAACCAGCTTAGAGCTTGCAGTGGGAAAGGGCTTAATTCAAAATAAGAAAATCTGATATTTATTCTCATACGTTGCTTTATGTTGTTTTATGCTTTTTTGTTTTGTTTTGTTTTGTTTTTTTGTTTTTTGTTTTTGTTTTTGTGTTTGTTTGTTTGTTTTTATTATTATTCTTTATATTCGCAGAGTTTTCTTATGTCTAAGTTTTGTATTCCATTAATTGACGTTACCCCAACAGCAACACATTTTCAAATTTAGGATCCCATTTGTCCATCTCAAAAGTTTGGGATCTAAGTTGTGAAAATACTACAAGAAAAATGTGTTTTTGCGATGACTTTTTGTCGTCGCAAAAACCCCAGTGTCGTTGTAAATAATAGTTTTAGCGACGATATGTCGTCGCAAAAACTTTTTTTGCGACGCCACAGTGTCATCACAAATATATTTGTGACGACATATTTTTTTTGCGACGACAAGCGTCGCTAATACGCCGTTATGAAATTGTCGTGATATAATATTTTTTGCGACGACAAATTTCAAAATGTCGTCACAAATAATCTTCCTTTTTTGCGACGACACGTATAAAAAAGTCGTCGCAAAAAACTGGAATAAATTTTTTTTAATTTTTTAAAAAATGGCAATTAATTAATTTTTAATAATTTTAATTAAACGTTATTATTATGTTACATACTGAATATAAATTATTAAGATACATTAAAAGTGAAATATAAATTAATATTAAAAACAGTAAATCTAAATAAATTTATACAATATATTATGAATACTACATGAAGTGCATATATAACGCTCAAAAAAATATAAAAGTCTAAATAAAGTGAAAAATAAAATAGAACACATAACGAAACTATTCGTCTAAGTTTGCAGCATCACCAACAGCTGAATCATCATTAGGACTGTCATCATCTGAAGGAGGCAAAGGAGTGTCTAGGTTAACTAGTTCTGGACGAGCAATCGTAGGTAATTGGATGTTGGGCTGCAATTTAGACACCAACTCTAACATATTCACCTGATTGTCATAAATCTTCATTTGTTCCTGGTATGATTTCTTTAAATAACGATCCATACGTCCGAGAATGAACCAGCAGATGAAGGAGAAGCCCCGGAGTAATGCTTTTGGGAGAGCGTCGGACCCACTCCTATCTTATGTCCTCTACGCATGCCAAGAACTTGCTCTAAAACCCCATGCTTGTCAAGGGGGGGTCTAGTCGAGCTTGCAGTAGTCTGTGTTCTCTACATTTGTCTCTCCTCCTCCAGGGTGTTCTACATAATAAGACATTATAATTATTTTTACGTGTTATAAAACTACTCTTTCAGTATAAAAAAATTTAATATGAAAAGTAGAAATACTTACAAAAGTTTGTTCCGCATGGGTATTAATCCAAGAGTCCCTGCGATGATGCATGTCCGCCCAATTGTCTATAGCAGACATCGGCTCTTGGGTCTCCGTACGGGCCTGTCAAATAAATTACATTTATTAAAATTCTTAAATTCTAACTAAATTTCGGCAGCATAACGACTTATTTTTCATATGATCCAAAAATCCAAACCTGTAAAAAAAACAACTTTAAAAGATTTCGGCACACCATAACTGCAAGATGTGCCACCCAGAACAGGAATCACAAACATATAAATACGATAATGAAGTCAAAAAATAAGTACTAACCCTCTTATTGCGATGCTGAGAGTACGATAGCCGACCATGTAAGCTTGGATACTTTTGGTTGTTGTGATTAGTTTTATTTGTCTCTGATATTTTCTATTTATGATTAACTATAATAAGTAATAGTTACTTGAAATTATGTATAAAACATCATCAAGTTCTAACAAATCTATAATTACTTGAAATTTGTCGCCGGAGAACCTATCACAATAACGATCCCAATGAACTTGATTTCTCATGTTACTCTGGAGACTTTCTCTACCATAGCGTTTGTAGTGGCGGTGCAGGGAACTTTTTCAGTCCTTGTAGCACTTTGCTGCCTCCCTATCAACAATAGACCTCAGAATGCCGTTCTTGTAGTTATAGTCCACGTTAAACCAGTCCTTGCAAAACAGTTTCACATCGTTAAAACGCATTGTTAACTATAGTATAAGCTACACAAATTATTGCATAAAATAAATACCAGCATCCGATCCTGAATTGTCATCTTCTCCATGTCGCTAATGTCCTTCCAAACATCGTGGAAGGGCTCGCATATGTCCCTGGTATGAATACCAACCGCACTATCAAACCAGGCACCATATTTACCAAGCGCTTTCCAAGTACCTCCCGCCTCATCAAATTCTACTGTCATTTTTCCGTCTTGAAGGACCTTTTAGGCGATTTCATAACCTTTTGCCCCACCTCGCCCTTTACGTTGTCGAGGTTCAGGTGCTGTAAGCATATGAAAGCATTTCAAATCAACATGTACTACTACATTTAATTACTATATGATAGAACGAGAAACCACAGCCAGAATAACATACCAGACTCACAGTATGTGGGGAGTCTATGAGGACCGGGAGGAGGCTGCGCTCCCCCTGAAGAGCCAGCGCAAGTCACTACCCTACCAGCCATCAATGTCTGTGAACAAATTCATATTAATAACAATATTTATAAATTCAAATAAAATCATAATATTAAAACGAAATCTAAGAAAAATGACAAACATTACTATTATGTAGTTCTATTCATCGTCGCTGCTACATTGTTGATTGTTTCCATCATCATTTATGTCATCATCGTCTTCAGATTCGATGACTTCCTCTTCAACGTACTCCTCTAAAGTTTCATCGTCTTCGTCATTAATAAAATCATCAACTACGAGAGACTTATCTTTCATAATTGCATCAACATCGGTTGTGACAACATTAAACGATCCATCATCTCGATTCAATACAAAATGAGTCAATCTCTGGTAGTTCCACTACTAACTCAATATTTGTAGACTCTGTATCCTAGACTATCATCACGTCATCAATGTCAGTTTCTGGGATGTCCCAAATATGTCGATGTCGAAAGTGTTCTACAACCTTCGAGTTTGGACCATTAAATAAATTGTCTATGTAAAAAAATTGCTCTGCTTGAGATGCAAGTATGAAAGGTTCATTTTCATACCACGTGTCTTTAACAAAAACACTTATTCTATTTTTGTAGTGTTGAATC